>NW_026855938.1:0-48380 GCF_026571515.1 Ruditapes philippinarum | reverse complement strand
AAAAATAATAATAAATATAAAGAAAATTATACCATCGACAATAATTGTTATTATACTAAGAGATTTGGAAACATATATAATTATTATAATACTAATAACAAATAATTATAATATTTATCATATTTGTACTCTTTATGTCTTATTTGTGTTTCAGCAAGGTTATAAAATTGCGGGAAACCTCTTGTAAGTACTGTTCACTACAGTTGTTTTTTTTCCCATTTGATCTAGATTTTCGTTACCTTTTGCTAAACATCACAATAAAGGGCATTTATCTATTCTGATACTGAAGTATTTCACTTATTTTTTACTTATTTCTTTAATAAGGGTATCTTAGGGAATGTAACACCGATTGTTATACGATTGTGTCAGCACAACTGAAAACTCAAATATTTTGAGAACTGAACATTTACTTTTCTACAGAAATATTCAAAAACAAGAATAAAGAACAACAAGGCAAAGGCACCGTTCACAGGACCAAAAGCATAGATTTAAATTGATCAAAATACAAGTTTTAAAGTTCAATATTTGATAATATTTCAATATTTTCTCTTTTTTGCATATCAATGAAAACTAAACTATGAAAGCATAACTAGAGCGTATCAATAACATGCTGTCGTTATTTGTATACACAAATCATATTTAGTGTAAGACTTATAAAGTTTCTCACTTTCTTACAAACCTATAATTGTACTACGGAACCAAACCAAAATTTTATGTAAAATTTGTTGACTCTAGCTAAAGCAATTTAAACGCTATATTTGCAGACGGGCGAACACATGCACGCATACACATACGCACACATGTAATTTTGCTGTTTTTAATGTTTCCTAGGGATTCCTAGGGATTACATTTTTCCATATATTCTTTTATCACGACAGATGTTAAGTATCATGTGGCAGCCGTGAAAAGTTGCCCCGTTATATTTTTCTGGTCCTTCTGGATCAATGAATCCAGCACTTGTAAGTTTTGAGAAATGAGTACCGATCAAGCGTAATTGTTCTGATTTTAATGCTTCCAAAGAATCACTTTTTCCAGATATTAATGGACTTAAATTCACGCTACTTGTGGTTGAAATAAGACAATATTGCAAATAAAGAAACCGCTTTTCTACACTAATATTTATAAAAGACGGATGAATATCGGACTTGACTTAATAATGAGGACATAAATGTTTGAAAACACAATAAACCAATTATATTTCCATTACCTTATGGCCAAGTAATATTTCGAAATTTAATCACATTTTCTGATGATCAATCAAAGACTGGGATAATTAACGTCTTTTCTACTCAAGAGACAAAACTGTGCTTGAAAAAATACACTGTGTATGTTTTTTCACATCTGAGCTTTTCTTTTAACTTTGTCAAAAGCCCAACTGATTTCCACCCAGAAGGATTTCTTCTGACATCTTTTAGAAGGTTAGATGATTGTCTATATCAAAAATACAAATTATTCAAACAATTATACATTAGATGTAAGATAATATAGACACTATTGGAATATAGAAATATTGTCGTCATCGCCGGTTAATAACATTCCGAGCATACTGTAATGGCAATAACTGATGATTTTCGTAGGTAATCGATGATGTTTTGTCTATAAGTCCTTGATCTTATATACCCTTTCTACATTTAACTACAGTTATCATTTACGTTCCGACGAAAACGTTCGACTTTCAAACGTGAGATAAATTAATCACAATGTATAAAAAAACGTTATCTTGTTTTAAGTTTTAAGAGAAAATTTAGGTTCTACTATCAGTTCAAGAGTTAAATAGAAATACAAGGAGAAAACATAGTATATATTTGTATTGTGATAGAATAAACGTCATCTAATTTCAATAGAAATGTTGTTTCCAAATTGTTTAAGTCAAGTACTATGTATAATTTTTATTTGAACGGAACATATAAAATGTGACATAAGTGCTTCTGTAGAACTCCAGTTTTGATAAATTTTTAATTGAATAATTTACATAATAATTGAATAAGAAACATTTATCGCAAAAGTATTCAAATTGTTATAGTTTGCCTTCACATTCTGCAACGGACATGGCATTCTTGCAAATCAGACTGACGTTTCCTTTAGTTTTACCCATGCCGGAAATTTCATCTGGCATGGGGGTACGATGAGTCTCGTGCTGTACAATGGTATGAATCAAGTTGTAATTTCATACGCTGTGGTAAGATAAAAGTTACGGGTGGAATGATATTAATTTTCATGGAAAATTGTTTTATAAAAGTGAAGAGTTTAAAATATATTGGAACATGGTAAAATATGAAAGAAAAATATCTGATGTATGTTTGCGTTTTGGATCGGAGTATCCGTCCCTCGGGAACCCGCCTATGAAGATAAGTCTCCTGTTTAAACGTTTTTCAGGTATTTTCAACAATAACCAGTTGATCTTTCTGCATGCCATGACTCAACTTGACTTAACAAGTGTGTTACCAACTGAAGCAAAAACACTTAAACGTCAACAAACATGGTGGAAATGTTGACATATGGTTTTAATCTTCATACTTAAGTTGTTGCTTTATCGACGACGCGGAAAGAATACAGAAAGCATGACTTTTAACATACCGAGTGAATTTGTTATCATTGTAGTGTTATTTGTGGCAAGTAGAGACCGTAACAAGTCGCCTGCACATGTAATTAAAGATGTTATTTTTCCGATCTTTGAAGATCGTTCAAAACGAGACTGTTGTTATGTGTACATGTTTGTGGTATTTTTGTTCCTTCTGTTTGAACCTTTTACGGCTGTGTGGTTCAAGAATTCCTACTTAAATTCTATAAAATCGCCTTTCAGATATGCTGCATGATTTTTAAATTTATCTTTTGACATCTTGTCTGTAATATCACTACCTCTGAGTCCTTTTAGAGTTCATTTTACTTAGTTCCGCACGTTGTTTTTTAGGGCATACGTGTTCTTTTACTTGGGAACAAAACACAGTTTTTCATGGAATTGCAAGCACGTATCACATTGAAGGTTTCATCGCAATCGTCGTATCAACACATCTGCGGTTGTTACTAAAAACATTTCACTATGTTGAATTTCGCACACGCCGGCGCTAGGGTCGTGGAAGGTATCTTACATTTCCAGTACCTAGCCTGCAACATTTTCAATTTTGTAGTTTTGGACGGTCTTATGGGATTTTGTTGTTCTCTATTTTTTATGATATATGTCTGACAGCGATTTATTTAAATAAAAAAGAGATTCGTGATAAACTTAGAAAATAATAATATATGTTTCTCTTTGTTATGTATTTACCACAGAACAGACCACTTCAGATATAGGAGAAGGAAATATATTTAAAACATTACACTGAGGACAAATCAACGTTATACTATGGATGATATATAAGTAAATGATGAAGCAGATATCGTTCTTCCCTTCATCGATGTTTACTTCATTATATAGTTAAAAACATTTGTAATTATTGATAATTCTACTTGTGCTATAATAGCAGATTTAATCTATTTTATCTTTAACTCTATATATTATTTTCATTATTCCAAAAATTTCATGAGAAAAGTGCACGAATACATGAAATTATGAAATATACTTACTCAAATATGTACGTTTAATTATTTCTTCATCAACTTTTCGGTTAAATTAGAAACAGACTGGTGTTCCATAAAAGCAATAGAATATGTTTAAGATAAAGGATTGCTGGAAGAGATAACACCAACTTACGTAAACTTTTCTTTTCACAACGGTTTACGTGTTCGTTTCATATTAACTACCCAAATAGAATATATGCTTCTGTAGAATGAAACCCAAATTATCAGTTTTCTAAACCTTGAAAAGAAATTTTTGCTCGCTTGGGATGTTCCAATAATATTGATACATTGTCAAGATATGGTTATAACAGAGCTGTCTGAGATTTATTTTCACAACTTACGTTTTCTTTTCATCTTAATTACCCAAATAGAAAATATATATGCCTCTGGAGAAAGAAACTTAAACTATCAGTTTGCTAATCCTTGAAATAAAAATGTTTGCTCGCTTGAGATATTTTTATATTGATATATCGTCAAGATATGGTTTTGACAGAGCTGTCTTAGATTTATTGTTTTTATGTTTCCCTGTGTATTTGTTTGGCTATTTAAAAATCTTCACTACACGGCTTTCTTTGCTCAAGTGCAGCAGCAGAGTTTACGATCATTTTGTTTATTTCTAAAAGGGTGCGGCCGTAACAGTGCAGCTTATTGTCCAGTAAATACGGTGTATATATTTTAATATTTGAACCATACATTAAGTATGAAAATGCTAAGATAAATTGACAAATTGAGAAAGCATAAGACATTTTTAGATAACATACGAAATTTCCCGTAGGAATAGCGTACTTTTCCTTTGTTTCGATTAATTGATCATAAACACTATTACTTATAAAAATATCCTTGCCTAATCTCAGACATCTCTGTTAATATTATATATTTTTATAAATATCCAAATACTATTTAATAAAAGAGGTTTATCTTCTTGTTTGAGGTTACAAAATGAAGTATTTCTTCTTAACACTAATTTATTGAACTGTTTTGGCGATAAATATTCCTGCAATTACATTGGAAATATTTGAGTTGTAAAGAAATTGAACAGACATAAAGCAAAACTTTGAATTCTTAAATAATGCTTAATATGTTCTGTTCCAATCAAACACTTTAACTTGTTAATTCATATAAACAAGGGGTATATATTGAAAGTAGACGACTGTTTTGCTGTATTTAATCATATAACTACTTGGTTTTCTTATTGCATTTCAATTGTGTCCTTGAAGTTATATTAGGAGCCTATATTGTCGCTTCACATAACTTTTTTGTCATTATTTTCATTAAATTTCCTTCTCTGGTTTTAATTTTGGAAAGTCTTAGAACTTCGGCATTCTTGTTTGTATTTGTTGCGAAACGGAAACGGAAGAGTTTTATTTCTCATTTAAAGCTAACGAAAGCTAGATGTGTCATTTCGGAATGCTATTGTTTACAAGTCAAATGGAATAAATAAGTTAAATAAGGTAAATGAAACAAAAAGTTAGAAATTGGAAAACTATATAAATCACAGCCGACACATCGTCGGTTACCGACGGTATATATTCCGTACAAACAAATATATTTTATAAGGAACGTGTTTCGTGAGTAAACATTATGCGAAGGATTATATTATTGTGTTCTAATAGTTTTTATACTACATGTAATATTGACGACTGTTTGAGATAATTTGTGTTTTGTATCTTATTTCCTATGCCCTGTTTTAAAAAATAGAGAAACTAATCTATCCTTTTCAGAACCTTTTTAATATCAGACGAAACCCTTTTAGGCGTAATAAGTTACTTTTTTGCCAAGGTATCAAGAAAAAACAAGATGGGAGATGCACTACTTTTTTTTCATCTTGCGCAGCTACGTCTCTCGAGAGAAAACTACATTAACCATTTCAGCCTTTGATTGATCATCTGTAAGCGTGACGAAATTTCGGAATACCACATAATCATCACTTAATGAAAATAAAAATCGTAAAATATGTTTTTCCGCAAACATTCTTTTGTCCTCATGCTGTAACATTATTATTAGATTTAATCAAACATATGCATTTAAATAGTATAGTTCTTTAATGGAATCGACTATTAAATTTTTGTAATAAGTAAGGTTTATAAGGCTTCCTGAAAAAAGTTGAAAGGTATTAAGGAAAAAGGAAAATATTGATCTGAGTTTTTTCATAGGTCATTTGTCCTATAATTGATATAATAACTGTTATGTAAGTAAAAAGAAAACTATCGCATTTTGCGAAATATAAGCATACATGGTGGACAGCATTCGTAAGTTATAGTACATTGTAATTTGTAATACTGCTATTTTTATTAAAGCTGATACACATTTTATTCTTATATTTCTCCCAGCGCTTTCATAAGATTGAACTAACTCTAAGGTTTGCATACATAAAGAATATTGAATGAATGTAGTTTTCATTCTGAATTTATTAAACGTATTGACCAAAACGTATTGTGAGAGTCTCCTGTATGCATACTATTATTTTAAAAAGTACAGAAGCTGTTAAAAACATCATATTTTATTAATAGCATAAAATCAAAATAAAAACAAATTACATGAACAAAATTATTTTCATTTCATTTACAGACCAATAGGCCTACTGTTTTATTATTTTATTTTATGCATGTATATTGCATACATTTTATAACGTCACCTCAAAAAAACACAAAGGCCATTGCTTTGTTGTTTTGCCGGTCGCGCATTGTTTAAGTCATGAGCGAGCACCTGAGTAGAAACACCGACGTGCCGTAAGCTGTTTGGATAACTATATTGTTTGAAATGCATATAAATGTTGACAGTTTATGATTCTTATTTTGAAAATCATCAATCGAACATATTTACTATTTTATATTTATATTCCAGAAATATGCAAAAGTTTGAAAATAAAACAAATCATTTCGAATGTCTGAAACATACATGTAAGATATTATGTCTTGGCATTTAAACGGATTAAAATCTCATCAGAGATAGCAACTTTCGTCAATATTTAAATAGATCGTCTCTAGTTCACAAGTACTTTTTAATATTTGACAGGGTATTTGTTTCAAAATAGAATAACGAAATAAATATAATTTGTATAAAACCAAAAATGAAAAAGTTAAATCAATATGCACAATTTGTGTTTTTAGATAAAATTTCAATTATTGGTACATGCAGGTAATAAAAAAAGTAGTTATGATAACCTTAACAATATTGCAGTTATACAAACTTGAAAGCATTTTTTCGAAATTTCAATTGTGCTGATAAAATCGTATTACAATCTGTGCAACTTTCCACAAAAGAAAGAATCAAATTACACGAGCTCGATATCAGAATAGATGATGAAAACAATCATTCAAGGTGTATAGCATAATTAGGGGAAAGGTGGAGTAAATGGTAAATAGATCAAATGTAGAGTGCATCATTTCAGCATCCTTGAAACTACCCTAACACCAACTTCAAGGTTATTAATTACATACACTCTTTTTTCGAATAATGAATAAGGACCAATTCGTCTTTAAATAATCTCTTACAAAGGAGAATTGTGAATTTTATTGTCGTATTGTGAATCATATGTAAACAGTAGACCGGAACTGGCCCAAAAAAAGTAGTTCCGTCAAAGCCAAAATGTGTATTGATGAGGTGTCAGATAAAGCTTGGGTTGACTGATAAAGCTAGATTTATCAGACAGAAATCAATTTAATGACTTGATAAAAAATTTAAATAAATAAATTTTGTTTGAATGACATTTAACATATGTGGCAATGTTTAAAACTGCTACAGCTACATTTACGTTACGCTGTATAAGTACTTAAAACATATATTTTGACGTCAGGTTTTTGTCAGTTATCGTATTTTGCAATCTATACTTGTTATAAAAAAGATGTATATTTAAACAAATGCACCAATATTTGATTTCATCATTCTAGTTAACTTTTAGTTTGTTTGACATGTCGATGACGGCGACTTATTTAATTTATGTTAATATTTTTAAACATTGCATAAATAATAACTATATTTGAATAATCACATTTCTAGATAGTTTCCATTAGTAGAGAAATATGCATCAATCAGTCTTTACATCTCTTGTATAGAAAATCCGAGACATGTGATGTAGAAAAAAAAACACAATGAGAGCTAACTGTCTAACTGGATAGCTTTATGTCTTTTCTAGCTTGCTTGTTATCTAGCTTAATTAGGACACGTGTCGTATTTATTGACTTTTATCAACTTGTTTACAACAGTCAATGCTTTCTTCTGTTATGTACTGTGATAAGATGATGTTCATTAAACAATATTTTAACCATTGAAATGTAGAATTTCTTGAATACAATATTTTGTATTTATCATATAAGCCACGGTACAGGAATGTAATAAAGATATTTAATAACACTATATTACACATTTGTATTGTTTTGCGATGTTGACTTGAGTTTTATTACTTTTTGGAAGCTTTTTCGTTAGTTTCCGTAATTTATTATGATTTACTAATTTATTTTTGATAAAAGGAATCTTGTAAAAACTTTCTTTTATAATAACATCCGGATAGCCTAGTGGTAATTATGATAGTAAAGCAATCGCGAAGTTGGTAGTTCGAATTCTCCACAAATTTTTATTTTTCAGATTTTTGAATCATGTTTTAATTATATGCAGCATTTTTTCAATTTTTACAGTCGCACAATGGGTGATTGGCATGTACAAAAACTAAGTAGTAGTCAGGCAAAATATAATTAAAACAAGAGGGCCATGATGGCCCTGAGGTCACTCACCTGTATAAAGGCACCCGGAGCGGGGCCAGTTTAAACCCTAGGGCTTTTATTTAAACAAACTTGGAAGACACCCATTAGAAGATGTTTCACGATGTTAAGTTTTTACAACACACATATAATGAAAAACAACAATCTACCCCCCTCCTTCCCCCCCCCCCGTGACAGGGCCAATTTTAACCCAAGGGCTTTTATTTGAACAAACTTGGTAGACAACCCATAAGAAGATGTTTCATGCTAAACATCTAAGCTCTAGCTCATTGGGTTTTTCTAAAAGAATATTTTTAAGTTTTTACTATACACATATAGTTAAAACCTATGACACCCCTGGGGCGGGGCCAATTTTGACCCCAGGGCTTTTATTTGAACAAACTTTGTAGACACTCACTAGAAGATGTTTCATGCTTAATATCTAAACTCCAGCTATTTGGGATTTTCAAAGAAGATATTTTAAGTTTTTGCTATATACATAAAAGGAAAATCAATGACCCCCTGGGGCGGGGCCAATTTTGACCTCAGGTCTTTTATTTGAACAAACTTTGTAGACACTCATTAGAAGATGTTTCATGCTTAATATCTAAACTCTAGCTATTTGGGTTTTTTTCAAAGAAGATTTTTAAGTTCTTACTATATGCATATATGGAAAATAATAGACCCCCTGGGGCAGGGCCAATTTTGACCCAAGGGCTTTTATTTGAACAAACTTTGTAGACACTCACTAGAAGATGTTTCATGCTTAATATCTAACCTCTCGCTATTTGGGTTTTTTTCAAAAAAGATTTTTAAGTTTTTACTATATGCATATAGGGAAAATCAATGACCCCCTGGGGCGGGGCCAAATTTGACCCCAGGGCTTTTATTTGAACAGACTTGGTAGACATTTATTAGAAGATGTTTCATGCTAAATATCTTAGCTCTAGCTCTTTGGGTTCTTTAAAAGAAGATTTTTAAAGTTTTTACTATATGCATATAGGGAACATCAAAGACCCCCTGGGGCGGGGCCAATTTTGACCCCTGGGATTTTGTTTGAACAAACTTGGTAGACACTCACTAGAAGATGTTTCATGCTAAATATCTTAGCTCTAGCTTTTTGGGTTCTTTAAAAGAAGATATTTTAAGTTTTTACTATATGCATATAGGGAAAATCAAAGACCCCCTGGGGCGGGGCCAATTTTGACCCCAGGGCTTTTATTTGAACAAACTTGGTAGACACTCATTAAAAGATGTTTCATGCCAAATATCTAAGCTCTAGCTCTTGGGTTTTTTTAGAGAAGATATTTAAAGTTTTTTCTTTCGGTTGCCATGGCAACCAGAGTTCTGCATGGAATTAAATTCTTTGAACAATTTTTAAAGGTGACCACCAAAGGAACATTCCTGTGAAGTTTGGATGAAATTGGCTTAGTGGTTTATGAGGAGATGTCATTTAAAGTAAAAGTTTACGGACGGACGGACGGACGCCGGACGAAAAGCGACCACAAAAGCTCACCCTGTCACTTTGTGATATATTTCTTTCTTATTTGAGAATAGCAATTACATATACAAATAAAGTGGAATTCATCTTCAATATCTCTTGTGTTACAACATAAGCAATATCTTTCGTTTCTTGGTAAATTATTACGAGTATATCTCCCTGTTTGTATTCTCAATGGATGTAAAGAAGTTCTAAGTTTAACCAAATAAGTGCGTAATTTCCTTGGTAATAAATCTAAGTATATTTCATATTCAAGTGTAGTTTTAAATATTCTATACATATTCAAGACAGAGTTTGTGTTAATATTTCCATACCATTCTTGCTTAAAAGTATCTATCATCTACATTTAAATTCGTAAATAAATGCGTTAACATTTACAGAACTAGGGTTCTCAAATACATGTGAGAATCCGTAATTATCTAACATACTCTTAACATGAGAAACCCAATTTGTATAACCGTTATTACAGTCGTAGCGCTCATTTTATTAAACAGATCTTATAATTATGTTTTTCACTCGAGCTAATTTTAAAAAAGTATTTTAGTACCCTAACCATAGCGATTTATATACAACGGATATCTTCCCAACTCTTCATATACAGCTGCATTACTAGAATTTAACCTAACGTTTAATATTCGTTTACAAAACTTCAAATGGATTCGTTCTAATTCTATAGACTTTGTAAAACCCCATATTTCAGAAGCGTAACCTAAAATTGAACCAACAAAAGCATCAAACAATTGGCAATAAATTCTAGGTTTTAAGTCATATATTTTACATTTAAATAATAAAGTATTCATAGCTTTAAGTCCTTTACCAGCCAAATGTTCTTGATTCAGTGTGAAACTACCCGTGTAATTTATAACGGTACCTAAATAATTAAAATTGTCTACTACCTCGATATTATGGCTATCATAGGTCCATGACTCATTTTGGCGCAAACGGCCCCTTTTTCGAAAAACCATAATTTTTTTTTTGGACGTATTAACTTTCAAACCCCAAGCATTACAATATGAAAATAAATTATCTAAATGTGTTTGAATTTCTTCTGGAGATTTACCTAAAATAGCCATATCATCTGCAAACAAAAGTAATATAAGTACAATATCTTCTATACACAACCCACATTCAATATCATTTTGTAAATATAACTCTAAATCTTCTACAAACAAAGAAAATAGTATCGGGGACATTACCTCCCCTTGACGTAAGCCTACAGAATAATGAAAGTAATCCGAATATGATGTACAAGACTTAACACATGATTTGACATTTTCATACATATCCCTAACAACTCTAAGTATTTTTCCTCTAACACCTGATTTATACAATTTTAACCACAACGCATTTCTATAAATACTATCAAAACACTTCATCAAATCTACAAAAATAACATATAATCTTTTATTTTCATTAATATATTTTTGAACAATAGACAAAAGAATAAAAATGGCATCAACTGTTGAAAAACCTTTGCGGAATCCGAACTGCGCATCCGAAATACCGCTATTACTGTTACAAAATGTTTCAATGCGTTTATTTATAACCGTGGTAAACAATTTTGAAAAACAACTAACAAGTGTTACTCCTCTATAGTTATTAACATCATTTATCGGACCCTTTTTATGTAGTGGTATTATAATACCCTGAGTCCATTTCTCAGGAAAAAATCCTGAATGCAAAATACTATTGAACATATCACATAAATGACTAGCTAATATATCACTACATTCAATAAAGTACTCGTTTAAAATACAGTCACAACCAACAGATTTGTTACGTTTAAGGTATTTGATTGCATTTAATATTTCATCAACAGTTATAGGGCAGTCTAATTCCGGAAATGCAAAATTTTCTTCAGTAAAATCATGACTAGAACAAAATTGTTCTGCTTCGCTATTATTGCAATCAGAAGTATTGTTACTAATTCTCTCGAAAAACATTTTAAACCATGTTTACTGTTATGCCATACTTTAAAATCCGTATGTTATACTACGGAATCCGACAATTACCGACATAATTTGAATTTTCAAATTTCTCAAGTCAATATGCACAATTTTAACACTCACGTGAATTTGTCACTATAGACAAAGAAGAAAAAAAACCGGTGTTAAACTGTCAATAAACACTGGTTAGGGACTATTTGTATATGCGGCAGTTATGTTTTCACCCTCGATTATATAGTTTACAAAGCCTTTTAAATCAACAATAAAAAGTATTTTTATTAATATTTTCAGTTCTTATAATGTTTTCGTTCATACAATACCGAAAAAATATCTCACATACACTAACGCCACATATTTGATTTATATCAGTTAATAAATATTTTAACAAAACGGCGCCAATCCGTAAACAGCGTAATGACGTCATTCTAAGTAAACAACTCATTCATAAAGAAGCTGACGTTATTTCATACATACAAGAATGATAAATGGGGCACTGGTGTAAACACAATACGACGTAAGTTTTCATTGTTGAAAACTTGATAATATAACGTTTTTTTTTTCTTATTATTTCTTTTCTTTAATAATTTCTATATCAGTAGGGTACGAAAATCGAACAGCGTTATAGAAAAATCGGCACATGAAGTTATTTCCGCTTGAAAAAAATAACATTTGTGATTTTCCTTATTTTATCGTGTTAGAATCGAAATAACATCGACCTGAGAGGTGTATATCGGCTGTTTAACACCGGTTTTATCGTTTTGATGAGAAGAAAATAACCACTCATGCCTTCGGCCTTCGTGGTCAATTCCTACGCATCAAAACTCCAAACTCCAAACCGGTGTAAAAAAGCCGATATACACCTCTCAGGCCGATGTTATTTCTTAAACAATAATAAAGCTTTGATGCGACGTCACTTGCGTTAAATACCGCTTATGTTAGAGCGTGTCAATGACAATTGGCTCTTTTTAACTATAAATACTTCTTATTTTGGATATGTGATGAAAATGTTATTATATTTGTGTAGATTTAATACTAAGATTATTAAACTCTTCGGATGTGAGTTTTATTTATTAAATAAATAAATAAATAAATAAATAAAGAGTGTAATTGATTGCATATCTTAACATATTTTTTGTACATAATACGTAAAAAGGAAGCATTGAACATATCTTTCATGACTTCTCTTAATCTATTGAATGTTATACAGTGTAATATCATACGGAATAATGCACAATTCCTGAATATTTTGAAACTGGATTATACGTTAACATTAAGTAAAACAATATTTTTCGTATTAGTATACGCTTTCTTTGTGAAATGATGAAAAACTAGTTGTTGCTACAAAATAATACTATAAGAAAAGCATTCTAAAGATAGAAATGTAGGTTCTTTAAATGTTAATATGTTAAATTTTATCCCAATAATGGATTTAATAATTCAAATAGATATATGCAAACACTATGTAAAGTTTAAGTAGTAAGATGCGGTTTTATGAAATTGTATGAACCTTTTGAATCAAACATTTCCTGTTTTTCAAGAATGTAATTCAGTGCATTTAACATTAAACCATGTTCAAATATTTACTCAGCATTGATGTACAGGAAACATGTTAAATAACTATATGAATGATAGAGTATCCCTTTTGTCTATTGCTATATTGGTCACACACATTTCTTCCCCCGAGTGCCCTTACATTTAATGGATTGCCTACAACAAATCCCATGGGTTAAAATCGAAACGAGTTGTCATTCACACTTTTAGCAAACTAATGACAAGTGTGTGAATAATTTTGAAGTATATATATATATTTTTACAAAATATTCTTTAATTGTACATAAATGTGTTTCCATTCTTGTTAAGAATGCGTGCAAATTTAAATAATTCTAGCACGTTTGTAACCATGTGCACATGTTAAAGCACATTATTTATTGACTGAGTTAAATTGGTATCTTAATTACAATTAAAAGTAATATTTAGTTGAGTAACAAATACGTATTGCATTCTGACTGCTAGAAACATACTATTGATGTGAACAAGGGTGCATGTTTCTTCTTACTTATTGCCTAAATCAGTTTTGCCTTTTAATTCGACTTAAAAAACAGCATTCTTTATCAACAAAGAATATATGACTGAATTTCTAAATTCAATAATTAACTTAAACTTAATCCCCCTTAGCCAGTCAATAGGGATGATTACCCATTGATTTATATAAAAATATACTGGTACATTTTTAGTCCTTGAAAGCGCATAATAGAAATAAAATTCATTGATGGTTTCGTCCTCTCAATTAATAAGGATAAATCTGTCGTCAAATTATCTTCTTCTGTTTAAGACACACCATCAGCTGTAATGACTTTTATGGAATGTGAAAGATAATATAAATCCTAATCCAACAGACTTATTTTATTTGTATGTTCGTTATTTAGCTTTATTGTTATGTATGGTTGCTCTTGTGTACTGTTGGCTTGAAACTGTTTATTGAACAATGTCAAATCAATGTGATCATCTAGCAGTATTACATTCATTTTTTGTTTGTGAAAATATCTGTTTTCGTAATGATTTTTGTTCTAATAAAATGAAAAATATTTGGTATTTATTATTATTTTAAATGACCTGTTTGCTAGAATAGGAGTCAGTATGTAAGCTAAATTAAAAAAAAAATCATACAGCACACGAAATAAGTTGTTATCATGCATGACTCATTAACATGGCAAATCACATATGTTTTAAGTCAATTCAGCCAAATAATCACAAAACATTTCCTGTTTTCTTTGCGAATATCCTCATTGTATCGTTAATCATTTGTTATCAGTGTGCCGGATAAAATACGTGACGGAGTTAACTATCTTTTATTCCCTGGTGAGAAGGTAAGAGAAGATTGTTTTATTCCTGAAACCGCAAAGGCAATCTTGCTGCCTTTTGAAATGCTAGTAATTTCCCAAGTTAGCTTTGATCAATGAAGTCAGAAATAAATCCAAATGGTATTAATCACGAAAATGCTTAGAATAAAGATGACATTGTTGCACTTTTAGATATTCATATGCATAAGTACAAAACAAAATCAACTATTATTGGACAACGACACTCTTTGGTATTATTGACCTGAGACATTTGAATATTCAATTACCTTTGTCGGTAATTATCGGATTGCGAAGTAAATCATACGGATTTACAGTATGGCATAACGGTAGCATTATTTATAAATAACTTACATAACTAAACTTACAGTTTAAAAGTATAAGGTTGTAGGTTCATATCTTAATAAAACTTTTTTTTTCCAGTTTTATTATATTTAGAATATAGTGAGTTAAAGAAATCTGAAACGAATCAAGGATTAGAACTTGCAACCTCGCGATTGCAATTGTTTTTTACTTACTAATAGGCCATCGGACTGTAATAATGCGTTAATTTATCGTGGTTTCATATTTTGACGACAATATTTATTTTTTCCTGTGAGAAATGTTTGGAAAATACGTAGACTTTCTTCATGAAATCCAAACGCGACACAGAAGAGGGATAAAGTTTCACTTATCTGTTTTTAATGTATTACTCATCAATAGGTACCATAAATATATTAATCGGATTGCAGATGGTCGTGTCATACTGCTTAGGTTAGTTAGTAAGTAACTGTAACACGGGGCAACCCAAAAATGATAGATGTCTATTCAACAATAAATGCGAATGATAATATTTTGTATTGGTAGATATTTCTTTTTAAAATTCCTTCAAAAATATAAATGGACGTTTTAATGACGTCATTGTAAAGTTGCCTTTTATTTCAACATCGGAAACTGATGTAAACTCACAGACGGCGACAGACTGTTCATTTATAATAAACGTCAAAATGTTGTCATCAGAGCGAGAATTGTAAAATTGTGTCCTGATCTCTGTCATACACCAGCCTAAATCTTTAACATGATAAACAAGTCACAACACACAAGTGACGTTATTAGTGCACATGTTTTAAAATGTCACAGACGATTAAGAACCGATAGAGAAACAATAGAGGATGACAATGGGAGAGGAAGAAAGTGAACAATTAAGACTTGCGTGGTTACGTCAATTAAGAACGTCTTGAATGATGACCGACGTCTGACCGTTCGGGAGCTGCTGAGATGTTTCATCTGGGTGTTACCACAGTTCATGGAATTCGAACATCTGCATTAAACATGTCAAGGGTAGAGATGCATTAATATTCATGTTAAATTTATTTGATATTATTTGTAAACAAATATGTGTCAAATATATTATAAATATATCCATATACTTGTTAGTATGTCGTTATAGGACGTACCGTACAAAAAGAAATTAATAACTGAAAAGATAACTTTATGTTGATTATTTAGATTCACGCGAGATGGGTACCAAGACACCTGAAGGATAACGAAAACGCACGCAGGCGGCACGAGTCCTCAACACGCTAGAGAGACCGAAATGTTTCTTGAGATAATAATATATTTTGAAATTATAAAAGAAAAAGAACATCATAACACTCGGCTACACTATCTCGTGCAAATCAGATAGCATCGTGTTTCGATGCTCTTTCTATGACATACCTATATAGTTACCATCATCAAAATTCATAGGTCATTTGTAATGAATTATGAAAACTTGAGAAACATTTCATCATTTTATATTTTAAGTAGAAATTAACTCTGGCAAGTGTGAGTTTTAATTGAACTTAAAATTCATACCAGACATCAAAGTCATAACATTTGTCAATCTAAAAACTGAAAAGAAAAATACTTATTTGAATTTACTGTGTTGTCAATTAAGAAAAGTTAATGTATATCTTATACACATTTTACAGTGAGACACACTATCAATCTTATTATCTGTGTTTTCCTGTGTTTGCAATCCTCTATTTATAATAAGACAAAACGTTTTTAAGTAAGATCAATATGTTATTGAGCATGCAAAACTCGCATTTTGTCATAAAGTTATATTGACTGACACAAACAATAAATTGTCAAAAACTGAAAAGATTACAAAATTACACCAACGCTTTTTTGATATGTTTATAATTATTGTAATGTTTTTATACCTTTGGTCTTAACTAATGTTTTGTGAGATTCAACACAAATATATTGTTTGAACAATCACTTTGAAATCATTTTTTAAAACATATAATCAATTTTGATCCCGAAATATCATAATGGACCCTAGCAATGTTATCCTAAAGATTTTTTGTTGTATTGAAATGAATTTGATTGTTACGGAACTGAGGTAAAAGAAAACCTGTCTGATGAAATCAAGTTTTTGTTTTTGTTTTGTTTTGGGTTTTACGTCACATCGACACAGTATAGGTCATATCGCGACGTTCCAGCTTTACTGGTGGAGGAAGACCTCATGTGCCCTTCCGTGCATTATTTCAGGCACGAACGGGCACCTGAGTAGAACCACCGACGTTCCGTAAGCTAGCTGGATAGCTTCCTCACATGGAAGAATCCAAAGTCCCTGCCGGGATTCGAACCCACAGTGGTGAGGGGCAAGTGGTTTGAAGTCAACGACCTTAACTACTCGGCCACGGACGCCCCTATGAAATCAAGTAACAAATGTTTATGTTCATGATTTATATCAATATTATGTATGTAATCTTACTTTTATGCACAACTACAATGCAATAATGTTAAAATATATTCTAGTTAACCATTTATTTAAACCAATATTTTATACTCATATTTTATTTCATTATTATTATTTGTTGATCAATATATACATATATGTTACTGTTTTCAATGTTATTTATACTCTTGATTTGGTAAAAAAAGATGTGTCATGAAATTCAAGAAACGCTGAAAGGAAATCTAAAATGACAATTTCCGTATATTTGCCCACTTAAAAGGATAGATAGAGATGCTAACATTCCTTTACCATTTGTTTTTTGTACTTAGGATGTCTTACGTTTATTCAGGAAAAGCAATAAAACTGCCGGCAAAGACAAAATATCCAGTTGCATGAGACTCCTGATGTATTTTATGGGTATTTCTGGACATGATATATTCGCCTGATCACTTTAATACATATGCCTCTTCCTGAATTAAAACAAAGCGTTTGTGGTTTGCTATGTGTTAGGTTCAAACGATCGCTTAAGAAAAACGTACATTGTTAGATAACAAATGTTATTCAGTGAAAATGTCTTTTTCTCAACCTTTGATCAGCAAAAAATATTTTATCTGCTTTAAAGTGAAAATAAACATGTGACAAATTGCTGATGATTTATGTTACGAAAGGTTCTGCATAATATTAATTGAGGAAATCATTAATTATTGATGGGAAATTTAATGGTTGTATACCATTTAGTTGACAACATATCATATACGTGTATTCAGTTATTTATAGTATATCAATTCAAGTTAAAGATATACTATGCTCAAATTTGGTATCAGAAAATATTGATAATTGCTAGAAGTCTAATGACATAAACACGTTTTGACTTCACACAAAGTTAATATGTCATGTTTAAAACTCTACACACATAGGTCGTCACTATATGAATATATGGTGTCGTTAAAAAAGCTGGCAGTTTTTTTTAAAGAAAATACCAACTTTTCTTGTCCTGTATTAGAGAACGTGACTTCCAATATAGTTTATTATTCATTTTTTTTTATTTAAATTAGACATATTCAGTAATAATTTCATAGGTTTTTATAAATTTCTTTGATTAAAATATTTTACTCAACATGGGATATCTATTCTGACCAATGTAATTAGTCAGATCTAGTTTCTTTGCGTAACCAATAAATGCATTTTGTTTCTAGCAAGCGATAAAATTTTATCCAGTTTTGTTCAGTTGCTTACCTTTTTGAAATCGCGGCGTATTATGTCTCGATTTTCATAATTTAACATCAGAACAATATAGGAAAAACAAGTTCAATCAGCATATTCCGACCTTATAGAAAATAAACGACACTTTAATGATTTTACAATTCTTCATTACTTGTTTATCATCGTATTTTCATAGTGGTCCTCTTTCAGATAAAAATAATCTTTTTATATCGCAATGCGACGCCGTGTCTTCTTTTTGTGCTTTACGTAGTAATTCAGGCTTTCTAGTATGTTATATTATTTTTAGTTTGCATTGTAAAATGAAATTGTTACAGAGATAGGGTTATTACATTTTACATGAATAAGTGTAAACAACAAAAGTAAAAAATAAAGGAGAAAAAAGTTATATCATTTTGTAAAGGTTATTTACAATATATTGGAATTTGAAATTAATTCTTATCCTGAATACAATTATTGATTTATAAGAAGACAAAACATATACGACCTGCTAGAAGTCACCTTGAATATTACGTTTACTATTTTAACTAAAATTAGTAAAGTTGTATGTTTACTGAATATTTGATAAGTGCTTTAATAAAATAAAAAATAAAAATATTAAATTAATGATGTTTTTTCCTTAAATGTCATGACGGTAGATATTTCAAATATCCAATGGATCCAGGCAACAACATCGATTCAGTAATATTTTGGAAAGAAACAGGCGTTATTTTTCAAAGTTAAAAGTAGAATGACATTTGTGCCTGTAAAACTACTGTGATAAACTGGAAACACGAAACCATAGATATAGTTTAAAACAAACATAGCTTTATCAACCTTGTGTTTTAAACACAATTTCTTCATTCGATAACATCTTGTATCATTTTTCTTCATTCGATAACATCTTGTATCATTGGACACGGAAGTTCTCCCGATGTGTCAATGTGTCATGCAGCTACAAAACAGAATGAAAGAATAATAATTTGATAGGGCGCGTTGTCTTAAAAAAAGTTAGCAACAATGAAAGGAAAGCAATGCTTCATTATAAAAGTGTAGAATGTTTCTCTGAACTAAAAGCATGCACAGATCATAGATTTTTCACAAAAATGGGTCACAGAATTTCAAAGGTAATGCCTTATCCAGACAGAGTCAGAAATTTTACTCGTTGTCCAGATTGAGGTCATGAATAATGCGTGATTTTGCATAGTTTATGCGTAATTTTAACTACAAAAACAAAAGTTGATAACCCCTACCCCCCATCCCCTATATGCGCATTAAACAAAACTTTTTGGTTATTGGTTGTGTTGTTTTTTTCTCGACATTTTAATGTGCCTGAGTAAACTTACAGAATTGTTAACGTAATTGGTGGACAAATTTGATAACTCCCGGCAGTATACTTTAAGAGCAGTGTACAATGTGACCAGGTGGGCTCCAGCACATATATAACACAAATAATAGCCAACCACACTGGTCCCAGCCAGCAATTGATAGCAGGGTCCAATACAACAACGACTTGCTGTAATTGAGTGTATATATTTCTCTCGCCAAATTGTAAATCAGGTCCTACTATATTTAAACAATTCACCTCTATTCTCTCCTCTTACTGTGCTCTATAACTTTAAATTGTTAAATGACAGGCGGTAATGTATTATATAATATAATAATATTATAGTGATAAGATAGTAAAAAGTTATTGTACCATTTACCAAACTATTAGAAATATAAACTGCCATCTTGATTACAATGTAAATGTCCAATATACATGTTTACTCAAGTACCGAATTAATTCAAAAAAGGCATTGCTCATTTGTGACTCAAAAAAGATGAATCAATAGCACAAAATAATACCAACCAACCTCAACCTTTTATTTCCAAGAAACACCAAAATAGTTAAAATTGATAATAAAGTAAATTTTAAAAAATGCACTATCAACTGCTCAGTAACAGGACTTGTGAACACTATGTCACATGACCACAATAATGGGTTCAAAAGCAGCGGGAAATCAAATGCTTGATTAATCATTCAAATTTACAATCAAAGGGAGATAAAGACAACTCTGTATAAAATAAAATGCAAGGTGGTTAAAATAAACGAAAAGACCAAAAACATGAACTTGTAACAAGCATATGAACTTCAAATCAATAGCAATCATCTGCCAGTACTATCTGAAAGTATCAACTTATCAAATAAGATGTGTCAAAGCTAAAGGTTTTTTAACTATAATTATGTTACACAAACCTTGGTTTGCATATAGACCATTACAAGGAGTTGACTGTACTTCTGAATAATAAAGTGTTATCAATAACCATATTCAACCATCCTGTTTTTTACTGTATAATTTATTTCATTTAATTAGATGACCTCTGTAGTTGAAGAGTGACATCGAAGTTGTCCGAGTAATAATAATGTTGAATTTGACCTAGATATTCTTATGATAAATCTGTATACTAAATTTCATTTCAGTATGTGCAACCTCTGCAAAGAAAAAAGAACGAAAATTGCAAAATAATTGGAAAAGTGCAAGGGGTATTACTCTGTCAAAAATTTGCTCGATTGTCACCAAAACAGAATTTGATCTAGATATTTTTATGTTAAATCTGTATACGAAGAATATGAACGGAAACTGTTGGTAGACCGACAGACCGAGAAGCAAAGCAATATGCCCTCCCTTTTTCAGAGTGGGCAAAAATGTTTACTATAAATTACATTTATTTTAGTATTTCCACTGAGAATCAAAACCTTCAATTTAGAATTTTAAAATGATTTTATATTCAGGTCTTCCCTGTAAATTTTATAGGACGACAAACTGGTAATGACGCAATCGTGGAAAATGGAGCATAATTCTAATCATCATATGTTGTTTGTAATTGTACTTGTCCTCCAATTTTAAATAACATACAAATATTTCATGCAAAACGTAAGCATTATCACTTAAATCGATTTAATGTTATACTGCGGCAACCATTAAGTTTCTTAAAATATGCTTTTAAAGGGGTATAGCTATATTATTAATGAGCTGAGTGCAGCCAAATTAGAACTTGACTTGACTTCTTATATAACATACTAACATGTCAATTGTAAACACAATCACTGAAATTCTTCAGCTATTGTCTACGGACGAACGAGCGTACTATCTGAGCTGGCGTTATGGGTTTTTTTCTTTGATCGCATAAACCCCATAAGCAACGTATTTCCACGCCATAAGCAACCTTTTTCCCACAAGTACAAGTATGTACGGAATGAACACTTGAGTCAGTATTGCAACGCAGTACCGTAATACATTCAGAATGTCTTTTCTTAAAAGTTCAATTAATAGGTCAATACGTTAGAGTTTGGAACTGTAACATGACATCAAAAAAATAAATAAATCTAGTCATTTATGGGGCATAATAGACCTTTAAACAATTAAATATAATTGTATGTATATTGTATCATTCAACGCTAATTAACACGACCAATATATTGCTGAAAGTGTACCACTGAATGCCTACAAAAATAAATGAATAATCAATTTTCGTCCAGGTCGGGTAAGTGTGTAATTTCACGCAATCAATTCCTGCACTATTTCACAGATAAATGCAAAGATGAACATATTATCCACTTTTAGCGTGAGGAAATGCATCAGTAGCTAAATACTTTGAAAATGCCAAAAGAAAGAAACTACATCAGGGACAACACCAGATCTAATTTTCTAGGTCACTGAATATACTCATTATCTTTTGTATAGAAAGTTTTAAGAAAGACAGAAGTAAATAAAGAAGAGCTTGTATCACGCCATAATAATGAGAAGAAGACAGTTAAAAATAGCATTACTTGTTAAATATCAAAACTTGTTCAGCACAGAAACCGTTGAATAGAAAATCATTTTAACTGTTTTATAGTACAGATGTATTTCTCGCTGAATATTGAATTTGTATTTCTGTGGAAACATCTTTCCATTTAATATTTGAAATGGCACACCACTTATTACAAGCGTAATAAAAAGATGTTTGTTAACAAAATACGCATTAAGGCAGTGATTATTTTATACGATGATGCCTTTTAAAATTGTTTGTGTAATCAAGTATCAGCCTATGCATATTTTTCAATATCCAGAATTTCAGACAAAGACAAAAAAACAAGATTCAGTTTCCAATTTGATGTTGTGTAACACTTTGACAAAACGTATAACTTATTTCATTACAGAGTCATTACTACCTGTTTTTATGATGTTTTGTGTTTCATCGTTGCTTTTTATTGCGGTTTTATACCAGAACTCTTACAAAACATAAAAAGTGTAACTTGCTGTGCAAATAAATATTGTGTTCTCAAATATCTCACTATATTAAATGTTAAATGTTGTTTTTTTTCTTCTTGTTTTTTTTCTTTTTTTTCTTCAAAAAAAATGTTGTTGTTTTTTCAGCGGGTACATGGTCAATTAGCTGGGATATATCGGGAACATCGACACTGTCAAAGTCACTTTCCGGCTTCCCTGCCATAATTTCAGGCTTGAATGGGCATTTTAACAGAGTCATTGACCTTTCGAAGTCATTGATTTAAACCGTTATGCAAAGGAAGTCTGTCTTGTCGGAACTAAATACATCATAATTGTAGAAACATGTATTAAGGTTGTCCTGGAAAAATCTTCAGAATTGAAGAAGATTTGTTGCAAAAATATGTATTCGTTTTGTTTAAGTATAATTATGTAACCTAATAATGCAATATTGTTATAGTAAATGGAGGAATATTGAAAAGAAAATTAGAGCAAACTATTGTCTATCTGTCTTCAAAATTCTTTTTTTAAAGTTGGTTAAAATCAAATAGTTAATGGAGTTTATGAGTGTGATTATATAACTGTTTCATCTGTTTGACACAAGCATCCATAAATAATATTAAACGCATCGGTTTTTTGCCATGTCAAAAATATAAAATGAAAATGTTTCTTTATTCATCTCTTGTGTAAAAAGGTCAAATATCTAAAATAAAGAATAAAGTATCGTTACAAACATCAAATATAGCTTTCATTAAAGTTAAAAGGTTATGAACGTTTGTGCTCAATTAATATCAAATTATATTGCTCTCGGGAAGATTTAAAAAAACATATATAAATAAGATACTTTTCTTGTTTGTCTTTTTCTCAATCAGATAATATACCACAGTGTTATTTTATCAATTGTTGTTCAAATAACCTTACTGGAATGTAATAATTAGGATAGTTTTATTACGTAACATTCATTGAATACTCTTGACGATTATTTACATTATATACATGGCTACATTAAATTTTGATTTTTTAAGTAATTTTATGCTTTTTTAATCAGTTCGTTAAAAATATTCTTGATATATATATATTGAAAACAAACGTGTATAATGCCTATCAAGAATAAATATATATTTTTATGTTTTTATAAGGCCAAAAAAAAACCTGTCAAAATCCTTCATAAAATCATGTTACTATAAAATAATGTTTTGTCATATTTGACAGCCCCAGTCAATTACAGTTATTAATAGATTGCTTTTTTCAAGATTAAGTTGTAAATTAAAAATTGGAGAACATAACTAAGAATAAAATAACATTAATCAAGGACTGAAATGTAAAGGATATGTACACGACAAAAAATTATTGTTGATGTTTATCTAACATCAATTACTGGGGCGACATGCCAAGGCATGTTTTGAACTAAATAATGATTTCTTTTTGAGAAGGATATGTCAATGAGTTAACCAAGGATGACATATGCAACACAAAATACAATTGCATAAACTTTACCTAAACACTCACTTGATATGGAGCTTTCAAACGATTATAATTAATTCGATTCCTAGACACTAACATATTTTCTTTCTTAGGATCAAAATGTCAAAAAACACGTTGACAACTTTAGAACACATAGTACTAAAGACAACTCTTACCTAGATTCATTTTAATTGTAAGCGCAATGCAGATTTAAATAGAATTACAACGTATGCTCTACGAAATATGTTGTAATAATTTGTCTGTCTTCAATTGTGTGACTTAAATAACTTTAACAAGTCGATAATATTTTAAGGGACGTAACAAACAATGCTACACGGAAGTCTTGGAAAACCGGAACATTAAATATCTGTGTCGTCAGTTACAAAGTATTTCGTGACATGTGTAAGGAAGATGAAAGAAGAAAAAAAAGATCTGACCAACACCTGATTCAATCTTGCGATATTAACCTTATGCGGAAAAGGAGTCAATCATTTGTTCTACGTATGTGTAACATTATTAAACAATGAATAATGATAAAAAAGAAAAAGTAGTTGTAAGTAGTCTACATTTAAATTCTTCTAGAATATTGTCGAAGCCCCCCCCCCCTCCTTACAAGAATTTTAATTAAGTATTTAATTTATGTTTAAGTATGCTGTTAGTAGATGTTCGTCTCTTTATAAAATTATCAAACTGAAAGAGGTTCTGAATTGTATATGTCATTAACTTGTTATTATTTCCTAATTTCAACACTCATCTTTGACAATGGAGGGCACCAACTGCTATACATTCAAGATAAATTATGTTAGGTCTTAATATTATGCTTTGAAATTTTATACGAACGTCTTGACCTTTATTATGACTTCTGATAATGACAATTACATAAACGTTTTATTTATAAATGTATTGTAATGTCTACAATGAATGCTTTTTGGATTAAACAAGAGCTGTCACAGGAGACAGCGAATCTCGACTAAAAAAACTGGACACAGTAAGAAAGACAAAACTATGAAAGAAAAAATCAATTATGTATAATTATATATTAAATTATAGTGAAAAAAACAACATTGTTAACATAAGTTCCAAGATCAAGTGGGATAATTCTGGAAATAGTCACGCTAGAGTTATGAACCTTGTCACACAACATGTGTGTAATGATAAGAAATATATATTTGAAGTTTGAAATAGATAACTTAAAAAGTAAAGAAATTATAATATTTCTTAAAGAAAATCCTAAGTTCAAAGAGAGATAAATCTGTAAATATTGCTTCAAAAGTGATCAACCTTGTCACATTAAATGTAATTGATGATAAGGAAGAAGTATTTGAAAATTGAGGTAGAAACCTTTAAAACTAAAACAGTTATGGTAAAAAATAACATTTAAAAAAAAAAAATCTAAGTTTTTCGGGAGATAATTGCAATAATGGTGCTAGAGTTATGAACATTTACACATAATATGTGGTTAATGATAAGGTACATAAATTTGAAGTATGAAGTTGATCCCTTAAGAAATAAATAAGTAACAGTAAAAAGTAATATTTTTTAAGAAAAATATTAAGTTCAAGGGAAGATAAATCTGAAAATATTTGTGCTAGAGTTATGAACCTTGTCACATAAAATGTGGAGGTTGATAAAGTACATATATTTGAAGTATAAAGTTGATCCTTTAAGAAATAAAGAAGTAACAGTTTAAAAATGGTATTTGTTAAGGAAAATTCTAAGTTCAAGGGGAGATTTATCTGAAAATATGTGTGTTAGAGTTATGAACTTTGTCACATAAGATGTGGTTGATGATAAGGAACATATACTTGAAGTTTGAAGTTGATACCTTAAAAAATGACAAAGTTATAGTGAAAAATATTTTACTGCACCAAAACTTTCATCTGAAGTCTGGACGCGGAGGCCGACGCCGAGGCCGGGCGAGTAGGACAGCTCTCCATATACTTCGTAAAGTCGAGCTAAAAAAAGAGGTGTAAAACAGTCACATCGTTATACCAGACAAACGAACAATTTAGTTTATTTTTTATAAAAATCACATGTTGAGAGTACATTCCAAATAACTATACAAGCATACTAGTGTCATTAACGGGAACAAACCTTGATTTATTATATTATACTTACTTTTACTTAACTTTTCACTATTTGTTCTTACACTGCTTAAAATGGTTAAAAATAAGCATCAAGTCTTACAATTTCTCACACAATCACTTCATATAAACAAAAATAATAAGAAGTCGTAATAATCACACGAATATAATAGCTTTTAGAAAATATCTTGTACTCATTATGTTTTACAATTATGTTTTATCGCTGTGTGTGACAGTTAGTATATAAGTGTCTGTAAATATATCAGCATTTGTGTTTAAGAATATCGCTAAATTACAAAACAGATCTAAAAGGCTGCTTGAAATAAACGAGGTTTCTGTTTAGGGGTCTCAGAAAAACATGTTACATAATGTACAAAGTATATTATAAATTATCAATATTAAGAAAAAAATATCAATAAAAATATTTTTCGAAGTCATTATTTTGGCCATATTGATATTTCAAATAGTATTTAGTAACGCTGTGGACAAAATTATGAGACGTAAAAAAGGACGGGTGGTTATCATTTTAATATCCCCCACCGCAATCGATGACGGGGACAAAGAAACAGTATTTTTTTCTTAGCCAGCCATGTTCTCTCCAGCAACAATTTACATTTTTTTAAGATTATACAAGGTACTAGTTTTCATCAATTAACATTATATATCACTGCAAAGTTTTTTACTGATTACAAAAAATCTAATTTTGTTCATTTCTGTGTTCTGTGCACTGAACAACAACGACTTAATGAAGCGACCAAGAATATGTTCAATAAAACCGAGCCCGCAACTTTGTCAATTTTGTTGTTTTGAACACTCAGATTAGCCGTTTTTGACGCTTGTTTTACAAAATTAGGAATTTTCAGCAATCTACAACACTCTAAGTGTGATACATTAACTGATTTTGGAAGACGAGAACAAAATAAAAAAAAATACTGACGTAAGGTTGACACTTTGGGTATAACCAAAATTTATTTGTGTATTTTGAAATGAGGTATACTCTATCGTTTTTCAAGCAATTACAATAATGATAATATTTCCTGACAATAACACTAAAATCGTAATTCGAAAATGGCTCTTTTAATAATTACCTTGTTTTGCAATGAAAAAAAAAACAATTTAAGAATAATTCCTCTTCATGAATAGATATAAAAAAACGTTCTTTTATAAAAACTGTGCACGCAAGGGTACATTAACCTATAAATATAAATTATCGTATCAAATTACGCAAGCACGTATCTTTCCCACGTTTCTTGATAAGCGTGACCAAGAAATCAATGTGAGCAAACTAACTTTTAAATGTAAATTAAAGATATAGATGATTTTATTGTATAGTCTTGTATTACAGAAACAACCCCATTTACCTTGAGAAAATACGTGCAGGGATTCTAAATATACATGACTCGGTAGCCATTTTGTTACATTTGCAACCATTTCGCCCACTTAAAGTGTACAAACAAATCACGTCTTGGTCATTTATTTTTGCTTTAATTTTATAATTACCTATGATTACCTTAATTAATCCTAAGTCAGGCCAGGTTATTTCTAAATACGTACCATACAATACTAAGTGTTTGAAATTCAAATCTTTGATGATTTCAAAAGCTGAATAGTTTAAGTATATGAGGCGCGTCATGACAAACCCAACATAATGGTTTTGCGACCAGCATGGATCCAGACCAGCCTACGCTACCGCGCAGTCTGATCAGGATCCATGCTGTTCGCTTACAGACCCTATAACAATTGAAGAAACTGATAGCGAACAGCATGGATCCTGATCAGACTGCGCGGATGCGCAGGCTGGTCTGGATTCATGCTGGTCGCAAACCCATTATGTTGGTTTTGTCGTGCCGCGGCTCATATTTTATTTAAACTTTTAGTATTATCGTTTTTGTTAAGTAAATATGATGCTTACCTCTCACAAAATTATGTACCTAGATACGTAGTTATCACATTGAAAACAGATTATTTCATAACGTACAACGTCAATTACGACTCAGTTAAGATGAAAAACAATTCCCTGAACTTTCAACAGGTGTTAGAAGCATCCTTTGTCGTTACCGATATTGTCTAAACCATGGTAACAAGTTTAGTATAGAACAATTAAAGGCAAAAAGGTCAGTGTTATTGTTACAGTAAAGCGTCATCCCAATGTTTGTAAAGTGTTTGTACATATAAGCTTATGTACATGAATACATATAAATGTAGAATAAAAACAAACGAACAGCAACTTATAAATGATATCACTGCATTGAACATCAATTTAATGGATTAAGTGTATAATAATAAGTCACTTGTACGCATTTCTCGGCCCTATATAATCAAAAATAAATAAGATTGGCAATATTCTAGTTCACTTTGCAGACGTGTAGAAATTTATCTATGGCAAAATCATTATTTCAAATACTAGAAATAAAGGATAAGACAAGATCTAATTTTCCAGGTCACTGAATAGATTCATTTCCCTTTGTAATAGACAGATATTATATGGATGAAGCCAAATAAATAGCTGACTGCATAACGCTTGGACGATACGATAATGAAGAGAAAGTATATGAGACACACAATCCATTGGTTGTCAAGGACGTCAGATACCTTTGTATAGAATATTCGGGAGGTTTTAAAAGCCGTTTCATAAAGAGGTAGTGGCGCTTTCCTGTTAAAGGTAAAAAAAATACATTTCTGTGCAATTAATAGATACGCTTAATAGATAAGTTAATTATTTAAGAAAAATCAATGCAGACATACGTAAGGCCCGAATGACAGTTTACTTATGCACAAAACACATGGTTGTAATCAATTGTTTACACACCTGTAGCAATGAAAATTTTCATTTCATGTCGTGTGTACGTCTGGACTACTCTTTAACACACTTTAATATTGATATAGTAATAAACAGACAAAATTACCTAACCGGTCCATACATAGTTCTTACATAAACATAGTTTACTTCTATCCATCATGATATATGATTTCTGACACAGTTGAGTCATAAAAAGTTAAAATACTCGTGTATTATTTAAGATATATATTGAAAAATTATTCACCTTTATTTTACAGCTTATGCCTAAAGTCAAAAGATTTATAAGTCATCATGCAATGATAATCATATTTATTCGTTCCTCATTATGTATTTAGATATGTTCGTGAAAATAATTATACTCATACAAATTAATGGTTTAACCTTCTAAAACACTGTAAATCCAATTGATGCCAGTTATTCATTTTGAAAACATTCTTATTACTTACAACATTTTTTACAGAAAAAAATAAGATAATCGAACTGATTTGTTACACCAAAATACATAAGCATATTTTAAATCGTAATAATTGATTTATGTTTCTTAGTATGTCAATTTTGTTTCAA
Organism: Ruditapes philippinarum; assembly: GCF_026571515.1. Classification (NCBI taxonomy): domain Eukaryota; kingdom Metazoa; phylum Mollusca; class Bivalvia; order Venerida; family Veneridae; genus Ruditapes; species Ruditapes philippinarum. The sequence goes on along the minus strand of NW_026855938.1, from coordinate 18,748 downwards.
TCAAACAACAGTATTTTCCAGATTCATTTCTAGGTGCTTTAAAATGGCCTAATCGGTAAAATTTAATATTACCCATGCAATTATTATTCAAATTACAAAAGTGAAACGGTTTGCCTTTTGTGTGTTTATATGATGGAAATGGAAACCACTTGCTACGATTAGTTACAAAATCCTCATGCTATATATGTATACATACAATAGTTTAGGCACTTCAAGATAAATGTTTATTAAATGAAATTACCCTTTTTAATGTTTTTATAGATAGGAAAACTTTTAATTCTTTTTTTCGGAAGATTTTATCCAATAGTCTATTAATATCCTCGAAATGTATGAAGTGAGCAAGGTACAAATTATTTCTCCTTAAAAGGGAAAAAACGATTGGTTTCGTGGGTCAAATTAAAAAAAAATATTTTTCGCGCGTACTATCACAGTAAATTACATGAACGTCAAATAAACGGTTTAGATTTGTTTCAAACTTACACTATCCGCCATGCTTGTCATTGTTTCTTCCGAGACTTGAGCAAAATACATATTATAGTAAAAACATAAAATAGTTTTATCCGAGAAGTGATTAAGACATTTCATATCAAGTATTGGATTGCTGATGAACAAATAAGTATCCGTAGTGTATAAATCTATTCTTTCCCTGTCGCATGACTTCGGTCAGGAAATTATCCTCCAATTTTCTCAAACTTCTGTTTTAATATATTTAGATTTATTTAATAACAATCCATGAATGTATAGAACGAACTTGGATTGGGAAAATGATTAAAATTAATACTTTTATATAAATGATAGTAAACATATGTTTGTGTAGGCGACGATCCACACAAGCGAATATTCTTGTAAACAACATTCATCTGTTACCTTTAAACAAGATGAGCAGAAGAAAATACTGATAATGTAACATTAACTATCATGGCTTTTTAGATACAGAGCTTCATAGATCAAATTTTATGGTCATTCTGATATCAGAAATATGGGTCGTTTTTATAATGAAATGAACGTTAACATGAATTATCCCTTAGTTTGTAAAAATATACTGGCCAACAAAATATTAACAGTCATTAACATGACATAATACATATATAACTCTTGATAAGCTAAATATTTTGATAGTTTTTTACACATTAAAACACTCAGCAATTATGTCTTTAAACAAAGTGCCGTTCAAATAAGAATTTACCACTCGAAATACACACTCGTATATCGTGCAGATTTATTTTGTTTGTTTGTTTCATTTTACGCCTTTTTCAACAGTATTTCAGTCATATAGGCGGGTAGTTTCCTAACCATCGTTCCTGGAGAGTTACACCAGTACTAGACTACCTTCCTCCGCGCTAAACTACCAAAGCATCTCCCGGGGATCGAACCCACGCCAGAGAGGTAACTGGATTACAAGTCATCGACTCTAACCCCTCGACCACGGAGGCGGTCTCGTGCAGATTTAAAGTACGTTTATATTTTTTAGGCATCCGATATCTGATAATATATTCTTACCATTTATTTGGCAATCCCTAAGAACATTTACGAGAAAACTACAAACCCAGCATGACAAGTCATCGGGCTAAATATCATCTTTCTATATAACTGGTTAGCCGCCAAAACCATCAGAAATAAGGTCGGTTTTCTTTAGGGATTCTTGTTTTCTCTATTTTATTATTTTGTTGCCCATATGTTAATGATACAGCGTTAGTCTGTATTAGTTTTCAGTTAAAATGAAAACGTTCAGATGTGATATTACGAGTATATCAAATCAAAATGTTGATTAAAAAGTGGCAAAGATGTACTTTACGGTGCGTGAAAGATCCATTATTTTATAAATTAAACACGACATATATTGTTCAATTTCTTTATATGAACTCATTATCAGCAAAGTGGAGTTTCCTGAAAACAAATTACTATTGTCATTGCGAGATCACGTCTTATATCTTTTTGGTACTTTTAAGAAGAAAAAGCGTTTGATTAATGCAAATTGCCGTGAGTGTATCGAAAACAACTGAAATTACATATTTATTGATACTTTATCACAAATATAGAAACAGGTTTGTAAACTATAATGCACTTATATTTTCTTTTAGAACATGATTGTATTACCATATCTCTCTGATATATTTGCACTACGTGATTTATACATGGTTCGCCGCTCCTAATAGATCTAATTGTTTAGTTAAAAGTTGGTACTTTTGTACATTTATGACTTTTGTAACGTTTTATTATGTGAACAGTTGTCTATATATTTAGAACTATAAACGGCCGTATTAATATATTCAAAGCTGAGAGTTATTTACATGCGTACATATTGTGTTTTATTTAACATTAGACCGGGCCCATTTCTAAAGATTTTGTTGTGAATAATGCTTCCGAGGGATCACTATTTTTCTAGAATTTTTGTAGACAATGACCTAAAATTGGAATAAGAAAATGGAAGTCTAACAGAACGCTAAACAGCAAATTTGAAACTGAACACTGCTTGTTCTGGTAAACGTAAGCTTTGGAACACTAGCAACGCATCAGAAAACCAGAACTCAGTTTTTACTTCCGAAAAAGGTATATAAAGTCTACCTATGCAAAGTTGTTTTGAAGAAAATTACACGAAATCATTGGACGTCGAATAAGTAGGTCAACTGTTTTCAAAGATTTTACAAAACATGTATATTGATAATAATTATTTATTAAATACAGTTGGTGCTGTTTTGTTGGTTTATGTTTGGTCATTATAGATGTATCAGAGCTAAAATTATCTATGTCGTTAAACTATGAAATTGATACAACAGCCAAGCAAATAGTTTCGCTCCGTTGATAGCAACACAATAAGACAGACTTCTTGAAGTCAAATCCATCATTTTTATGCATTCATTTTTACATTACTTAACTCATAACGACGTGTTTAATACGTCGTCTGGACGTTTATATTCATCTGATGAACCATTTATTTTCCAAAGGTATTTATTCGATGATCCAAATGTATCTGATTTAAATTCCTTTCAGATTCAAAGGATTATATATGATAAGATAGTGCATGGAAGACGGAACAAATACATCAATGAAAATGCTTTTTAGCCAATATTATACACGCCAATTCATTTTTTTTTACATTACAATAAAGTTCAAAATCTCTCACATTACAATAAAGTTCAAAATCTCTCAGCATATAATCCACTGTATGATAAGAAGCCCCCAAGTTGTGAGCACTAATTTTCTTTTCTTTCCTTTTTTGTTTCCTTTTTTTAAGTAAAAGTAAATTGTTTTGGGACTCTTGCGCTTTTGTTGTTATTTATTTATATTTGCCGAAAGTCTTTTCAATACCTTTTTATGAAGAGATTGCAAATAATGATTTGTCGAGGAATCAAAATGTTAATATTCAAAAATTAAACAACTTCTTTGTTTTCATATATTAAAACTATTGAAAATACTATATCTTTTCATTTTATTAATAATATGACGGTATGTAATTTTCATAATTGGTATTAACAATATGACGGTATGTAATTTTCATAATTGGTTTATGGTTTAAATTTGAATAAAAATGTTTCGTATTTTATTTCTAATATTTAATTTTAGAATACCATTTATACTAATTTTGGAAATGTGTAAGGATATATTTTCGTTTACCAGAAATAATATAAAACATTAAAAGTTGATAACGTTGCTGTCTTAACAAAAATTAGTTGAAGTTTATGTCGGTTCTATAGAAAATAGTACGTCAGAATAAGAACTATTTTCAGAATGAATTATGGGATGGGGCGTGTTATTTTAAAAAAAGTTAAAGTTTGAATAAATGTATATAAAAATAATGGTTAAAGATAATTATAAAGAAATATTTAAACGTTATAATCAAGGAATTCCCGACACGCATATATTAAAATAACAGCAGAATGTCAATATGTTCCGAATGTCTCGTATTAAGTCAAAACCTTATAAATCAAATTGTGCAAATCATTTTTGTCACGCGATCTTCGGCATACTCGACGTTTTCGTATTTCGTGCAGGTGTTACTTATAACGGCTTAATTACTTAAAAAAGACGATAATCAAAGTAAAAAAACCTATAATTTTACTGTCACTATGAAGGTTATTGAGGGAGCTATACTGTTTAATTCTAAAATTACTTTAGATAAAGCTATAAAAATGCATATTGAAGATACTGTACGTTTTTATGTTGATATTAGTTTAACTTTGCGTATAAAACTGAAGTTAAGGTTTAAAGCATTTATGACTATGAAAAATATTACGGCAATGTAAATTTTGAAAGATTAATCATAAGATATGAATGTTTTTTATTATTATCATCAACGAAACAAAATGCAATATACCTTATACTGGTTTGGTCCAATCGATATACCAATGAGTATTTTCAAAAGGGCGCAAACAGAAGTTTGGATGGAACCAAACTTATGAAAATCAAAAAGATTTTGAGATATTTTAAGTAGATACTTTTGTTGCTTGTCTTTATCTCAATTAGATACCAGAGTGTTATTTTATCTATTTTTGTTCAATTAACCTTAGTAGACTAGTATGTAATTATTCTTGTAGTTTTGTTACTTAGCATTCATTAAATACTCTTGACGATTATATACAAGGTTACATTAAATCTTATTTTTAAGTAAGTTCATGCTTTTTATTTGTTCGCTAAAAATATTCGTGATAGGCATCATACACGTTTATGTTCAATATATATGCAACCATGGGCATTTCGGCTAGTGTTAAATATGCAACCAATCGTTTTTTATAAGGCCATAAAACCTGTCAAAGTCTTCAGAAATTATTATACTATAAAATAATGTTTTGTCATATTTGACAAACTCAGATAATTTCAACAATTAATTGATTGCTATTTTTAAGATTAAGTTATACATTACAAATTCGAATGACATTAATTATAGGACTGAGAAGGACGGGATGGGTACGCGACAGATGCAATATTGTTAGTTTCTTATAATTTAACATCAATTACAACGGAAAAATTGATAAAACCTTCTCATACCTAAATAATGATTCCTATTTCAGAAGGCTATCGGCAAAATTGAATTAGTCATTGAGTGCACCAATAATGACCATAAAATATACCAAAACACTCAGAATATATGTGAAGCTTTCAAACAATTATAATGAATTTAATTCATAGACACAAATATATTCTTTTCGGAGTTTTGTGCCCTGTCTTGGGCTCCTGGTCGCTTGTCCTTGTTGCTCGGTCGTGTGGGGGTGCATTCGTTGAACGCCACCTTCCTTATTCTTGTTTACCATATTTGTGCTTTAAGATAAGCCAAATGGCAATGGATTAATCTGAAATACATTTGCTTTTTCGTTCTTATTTTCAAAAATGTATCTCGAAAAACACGTTGACAATTTTAGAACACTTGATGCTAAAAGTAACTTTTGCCTAGAATCCTTTTTATTTGTATTAATTTGACTCAAGGAAAATAATTACAAAGTATTCTCTACGACATTTGTTGTTATAATTTGCAATGTTTTGTGTCTCGGTTAAGTTTTGAATTGTGTGACTTCCGTAACTTTAACAATTCAGTAATCATTGTTGACACTCATTTCAGGCACGTAACAAACAATTTTATAAGGAAGGCTTGGAAAACCGGAACACTAACTATTTGTGTCGTCAATTACAAAGTAATTACAGTAACTCGTGTTCTTATCTGAGCAAAGAAAATGAAAAAAAGAAACTAAAAAGATCCGACCAACACCTGATTCAATGTTGCGATATTTACTTTATGCGAAAAAGGAGTCATTCATTTCTTCATCGTATGTATAACAAAAAATGATAATTTATTCATTCATTTATTTATTTATTTAATTATTTATTTATTTTTGAATATCTAATTTTAGAATACCATTTATACCAATTTTGTAAATTTGTAAGCATATATTTTCGCTTAATGAACCAGTAAAAATTGATAACGCTCATAAAAACACGTGGAATTTACAGAATAACATTTATGTTGGTTCTTTAGAATATATAGAGATTCATTAAATGTGCTATTTATGTGGATTAGGAAGCCTGTTACTTCTTCCTCATTGTCTGAACCTGTTTCCCCAATCCCTTAAATTCGACTTGAAATATAGTATTTATAAACCAAAATGGATATATCAATGAATTAATTATTAACTTCAATTATTTAGTTAAACATATTTCCCCAACAGAGTCGATTAGCCATTGATTTATATAAATGTCTACGGGAACAATCTTAGTCCTTGGAAGCACATAATAGACAAACGAGTTTCTTGATGTTTTCCTCCTCTCAATAAATAAATGTCGTCAATTAATCTTCTACTAAAACGAACCATAAGTGATAATGACTGTTATGGAAAGAATCCTTATCCGACATTCTTATTTTATTTTTATGCTCGTTATTTGGCTTTTTATTGTGACATATGGTCTCTCTTATGTACTGTTGGCTTTAATCCGATCATTGACCAATGTAAACTTAATGTGATCATCTAGCAGTATTACATTCATTATTTGTTTGTGAAAATATATTTTTTCCTAGTGACTTTTTTAATAAACTGAACACTATTTTGTTTGAACTATTTTCGATCAACCTGTTTTCTTGACAATAAATATGAGTCATTTTGCAAGCTTAACTTTTAAAATGATGTAGCAAACGAATTTATTTTCCATTCTACTATTCTACCTCATTTGAATGAATAATCACAAACGTTTTCAGCCAAATAATCACAATACATTTCCATCAATATTGTCAAACAATATGATAAACAAGATCAACAAGGGAAGGCAACGTTCAATGAACGCAGCCCCCATACGACCAAGCAACAAGAACAAGCGACAAGGAGCCCGGGCGGACCCAAAACAAAAACAGGACAGGGCACAAGGCAGAGCACAGACAGACCAATCACTAAAATGATAAATAATTTGTAACTGATAAGGAATTCAAAGAAAAATAAATGATTGAATAATATAACTGATAAGCAATTCAAAGAAAACGAATAAATAATTGAAAAATAGGCCCACAAAGTCAAAGGGCACAGGGGAAGTGGACAGGAGACACGGGGAAGGGGGTAGTAAAATAAATCAAGGGGCAAAGGGAAGATACTTACCGTAGACGAGAAAACAACAAGGGACACAAGCAAAAGTGTCACCAGAACAGTTTGAAACAACATAGACATACATTTGAGGAACACAGAGGCGCGCCGCCTTGGAAAGGTAAGCAGCACAAGTACTGCTCCAGAGTTTAAATCGGTTAATGGTGCACCAAATCTCACTCTTAGCCCCACAATGTTCCTATAAACGAGACAGTGTAAAAAAATGAATTCCCGCCAAGTGAAATTCTAACAGTTGTTATGGTTACAAAAGGTTAAAAAAGTAAAACACAAAAATGATCCGGTAGAAACATATAAAAGAAAAAGCAATGACCATAACAAAAGAACTCAATGTCTTAAAGCAGCACGCCTCCAGATTTATGCTAATTTTCATGAAAATTTTGAAAATATAATGGGATGTAATATATTGTGAAATAACCAAAAGGAAGCCATTTACACATTATCAATGACACTTACAAGCCATGTAAATTACCAAAATGTAGTCAAAATATGCATAAATAACCCTTACTGCGTAAGTATAGTAACGCAGTAGAAATATAGTTGTAAATACTAAAAAAATTAGTCATTAACCGCACATAATATGTAAAATATTACTTGAATCTTAAACCATTTTATGTTTCCTAAAATCGTAGTACATATTTCTCAAGTTTGATTTTATCGAAATATTTTGACTCATCTGATGGCATGCAGCTTTAGAGGAAGACAGAGCAAAAAGAAAATTACCTACAAGGGCCCGACGAAACAAGGCAGAAGAAGAACATTAAGGCAATTCAGTACCAATTGGCTTAAGAACTGTCCATCATAGAGTCTTCCACTTGGTCAGTCAGATGTAATCAAAAGGGGAAAGCGTAGTGTCCAACTGTAAAAGGGTTGAACACTAAGCATGCGGTATGTCTTAAAATAGTAGGGGCACAACCTCTCTTAATAAAACGTTTAATGGTTTTAGTAAAACAGTAGAAAAAATACTACGACCCAGAATCTTACGAAGTTTTTAAATTACATCGCCATAAAAACCAGGCTGGCTAATCCCTTGTCGCAGAAGAGTTTTTAAATCACTATTAAATTTAGAAATTAAATCAAAATTGCGATTGTAAAATTTTGTAAAATATTTCCGTTATTTATGAAAGCGGTAGCCCTTTGTTAAAAGCTTGCGTTTTAAAAGCTTGCTAGTAATGAAAATATTCCGCTCGTTGAAATCATTAACATTGCTCCAAGCTCTAGCAAATCTAATTAACTGAGAAATATATACCCATACCCATACAAGTTTTCTTTGCCAGAATACTTACTGTATCGATAATCATTTGTTATCAGAGTGTCGGATAAATTACGTGCCGATGTTAACTCTCTTTTATTCCCTGGTGACAAGGTGAGAGAAGATTGTTGAAATCCTGAAAACACAAAGGCAATCTTGCTACCGTTTGAAATGCTAGTAATTTCCCAAGATAGCGTTGATCAATGAAGTCAGAAATTAATCCAAATGATATTTATCACTAAAATGCTTAGGGTAAAGATGACATTGTTGCACTTTTTAGATATTCATATGCATAAGTACAAAATAAAATTTTGAAAATGAATTGTGGACAACGGTACTACATGGTATTAATGACCTATGTAATTACATTTGTCGGTAATTATCGGATTGCAATGTAAATCATACGAATTTATAGTATGATATAACGGCATTTTTTATTAAGAACTTACAGTTTCAAAGTATAGGTTGTAGGTTCGTATCTTAATGAAACAATTTTCTGGTTTTTCATTTTAGTATATTTAAACAAGAGCCGGTAACCGGATGATGCTCCCCGACTAGGTTTTGGACACAGAAAAGTATATATTATGTAGTTTAAGAGTTATTTCCCAGACTAAGTTCAATGTGTGATAATTCCAAGCTTAGGTAAGGCAGAGTTACTGTTCTTTGCACTGCACTTCTACGCAATGAGATCTATTTACCGACTTGCGCGCGACACATCATCTTAATATGGTGATCATTTCTGTGAAATAGTTGTAAAGTCCGACTTCAAACAACAAGTTATGGGCCGGACACGATTTTGTTGCAAGGTCATACTCATGCTGTGTCCTTGCCCGTCAAGGTAGAAACCCAAATGTTGCACGTGACACGTCTCCTCCATATGGTGATCATTTCTGTGAAATAGTTGTGAAATCCTACTTCAAATAACGAAGTTATGGGCTGGACACGATTTTGATGCAAGGTCATGCTGTGACCTTGAACTTCAAGGTAATGACCCAAATGTAGCGCGTAACACGTCTTCTCAATATGGTGATAATTTCTGTGAAATAATTGTAAAATCCGACCTCAAATAACAAAGTTATGGGCCGGACATGATTTTGCTGCAAGGTCATGCTGTGACCTTGACCTTCAAGGTAATGACCCCAATGTTGCGCGCGACACGCCGTCTCTATATAGTGATCGTTTCAGTGAAAGAGTTGTAAAATCCGATTTCAAATAACGAAGTTATGGGCTGGACACGATTTTTCTTCAAGGTCATGCTGTGACATTCACCTTAAAGCTAGTGACCCAAATGTCGTGCGCGACACATCGTCACAATATGGTGATTATTTGTGTGAAAAAGTTGTAAAAACCGACTTCAAATAACAAAGTTATGGGCCGGACACGAATTCGGGACATACGTACAGAAGTACGTACGTACAGACAGACGGACAACCCGGCGTTTTTATGCTCCCCCGAAACTTTTCGTGGAGCATAAAAATAATTAGTTAAAGAAATCCGAAACGAATCGAGGATAAGATCTTGCAACCTCGCGATTGCAATTGCTCCTTACTTACCAAAAGGCTGTAGGGTCGTAATAATGTATTAATGTATCTCGGTATCATAGTTTGGAGACCTTTTTATTGAATATGTGTCAGACTTAAATCGAATACCAAATCCAGTATGTTACATGGAGTGCATGTATAAGTTACATGATATCCGATTACCGCACTGTCTGTCGTGGTTAAACATAGTGCATGTTGGTTGATTATGAGGTTTATCTACTGCGATAAATGGGAAGGGGGAAACAAAAACTTATTACCAAGACTCCTGAATGATCATGAGAACGCACGCAGGCGGTACGAGTCACGGGCGTTCCTCAGCTGACAAACTAGAGAGAGCGAAACGTTTCTAGAGATAATAACATATTTTGAATTACAAAAGAGAAAGAACAACAAAACACTCGACTACATACCCTGTGAAAACCAGATACGAGCATTGTGTTTCGATGCTCTTTCTATTACATAACTGTATAGTTACTATCATTAAAATTTATAGGATATTTGTAATAAATTATGGAAACTACAGAAACATTCCATATTTTTATAAATTAAATATAAATTAGGTCGGGTAAGTGTGATTTACTTCATACCAGACATCAAAGTCATAACGTTTGTCAATCTAAAAACTGGAAAGAAAAATACTTATTTGAATTTACTGTGTTGTCAATTATGAAAACTTCATTTTGTATATCTAGTACATATTGTACAGTAAGACACACTATCAATGTTTAGATAATTTGTGTTTTCCTGTGTTTGCAATCAACTTTTTATAATCCGGCAAAACCGCTTTAAGCAAGATAATATGTACATGCAGCATGCAAAATTCGCATTTTTTTCATTAAGTAATTTTGACGGACACAAAACTTAAATTGTCAAAAGCTAAAAGATTTTCAAAACACATCAATGCTTCTATTGATAAGTTATCCTGATTCTCACCGGAAGTTTTATTTATGATAATTGTAATGTTTTTGTACCTTTGGTCTTAAATAATGTTTTGTGAGATTCAACTTAAATAGATTGTTTGTACAGTAACATTGAACTCATTTTTAAACCAATAATCACATTTGTAATTGTGATTCAGAAATATTCTATTTAATCTTAGAAATGTTATCCAAAACATTGTTGTTGTATTGAAATGAATTTGATTGTTATATAAATTGAGGTAAAAGAAAAGCTATCTGATGAAATCAAGTAATATATCTTTATGTTCATTATTTATACCAATAATATGTATGTAATCGCATTTTTATGCAAAACTGCAATGCAAATATGTTAAAATATGATCTTGTTAACCATTTCTTTAAATCAATATTTTCATAATCATTTTTATTTCATTAGTATTATTTGTTGATCAATTTATAAAATATATATTACTGTTTTCGATGTTTTTAATACAATTACTGTAGTAAAAATAAAATATATATGTCATGAAATTCAAGAAACGCTGTAAGTAGTCTCAAATCACAATGTATGTGTATTTGTCCACTTAAAAGGAGCTGATGTTCATTCCTTTACCATTTGTTTCTGTACTTGTGATGTCTTATTATTTAAGAAAAGCAATTAATCTGCCGGAATAAGTGTGAAATTGACAAAAGATCCAGTTGCATGATACTCCTGATGTCTTTTAGGGGTATTTCTTGACATGATATATATTTATTGGCCTGATCACTTTAATACGTATGTCTTTTCCTGTATTGAAACTAAGTGTTCGTGGTTTTCTATGGATAAGGTTCAAACGATCTCTTGAGAAAAGCATACATTGTTCGATAATAAATGCATCTTGTTTCTTGCCTCCGTAGTCGAGCGCTTAGAGTCGATGACTTCTAATCCAGTTACCTCTCTGGCGAAGGTTCAATCCCCGGGAGATGCTTTAGTAGTTTAGCGCGGAGGAAAGTAGTCTAGTACTGGTGTAACTTTCCAGGAACGATGGTTAGAAAACTACCCGCCTATATGTCTGAAATACTGTTGGGAAAAGTCGCAAAACGAAACAAACAAACGAATTGCCTCTAGTTTTGTTCAGTTGCTGACTTTTCTGAAATCATGACGTTTTAGGTATTACAGAAATATCTCGAGTTTAAGGCGATATAAGAAAAAAACAAGTTCAATCAGTATTTCCCGGCCTTACAAAATAGAACGACCCTTTAATGATTTTACAACTCTTCATTACTTTTGATTTTACTACTTTCTTAGGGTTTATTTTATAATATTTTTTTGTCACAATGCTCGTCTTGTCTTTTAATCTGGGATTTGTGTACTTATTCAGGCTTTCTTCTACGATATTTTATTTATAATTTGTAAAGTAAATAACATTTTTACTGAGACAGGATTATTACACTTAAACCATGTAAGTAAAGAAAATGATGATAAATCTTAAATACTTTTGCAAAGAGTATTTACAATATGTTGGAAGTTGTTATTAATTTTTGTCCTGAATAAGGACGTGTTTTACAATTATTGATTTATGGACGTAACCTTTCAGGTCTTGTTTATTCTTTTAACTAAAGATAGTAAAATTGCAAAGTTGTTTGTTTATAAAATATTTGATTAATGCTTTAAGAAAAGAAAAAAGAAAAATATTAAACTAATAATTTTCTTTCCTTATATGTCATATGGTGACAGATATTTCAAATATCCTAAGGATCTAGGAAACAACATACAATTCAGTAATATTTTTGAAAGAAACAGGCGTTATTTTGCAAAGTGAAAAGTAGCATAACATTTGTGCCTGTAAAAGAGCTATGTTAAACTTGTGAGACAATATTAATAAAAACATGAAACCATATATAAAGTACAACACAAACAATGCTTTATACACCTTGTTTTCTAAACACACTTTGGTCATTCGATAACATCTTCTAGTATGGACGGAAGTTTTCCCAATGTGTCAAGCATCTACAAAACATAACGAATAAATGATAAATTGATAGGAGCCGTGTTGTCTTATCGCAAAAACAAACTTATCGACAATGAGAGGAAAGCAAAACATTATAATTAAATTGGAGAATGTTTCCCTGAACTAAAAGCATGCACAGATCATAGATTTTTTACCAAAGTAGGTCACAAAATTTCAAGGACAATGCCTTTTCCAGACAAAGCTTAGGGATTTTACTTGTTGTCTTGATGGGGGGAGGGGATATAGTCTTTGCGTGATTTTCAATAGTTTATGCATAATTTTAACGGAATAAACGACAGCTGAAAACCTCTATCCGCCATACCCTACATGCGCATTAAACATTTTTTATTTTTGTTTGGTCTGTGTTTATTTTCCGATATTTTCATGTGCGTAAGTAACGTACATAATCGTTAGTGGACAAATTTATAACTCAGTAAGTATAAAACAAAAGATGATTGTGAAACACTTATGTCATCGGCAGTATACAATATGGGCAGTGTACATGGAAATGAAATTTACCATATGAACTTAAAATCAATTGGGGTCACAAACCAGTACTATCTGAATGAATCAATCTATCTCGTTTGATGTGTATAAGCTAAAACGTTTTTAACTATAGATTGAACAAAAATCTGGAAACAAAGTGATCCCTCGCAAGCAGTAATCACAACAAAATTACAAGAGAATTGCAGACTCGGTTTGATTGAGTCTGTACATGAGGGATAATGAATACGTGCTATAACCCTCACGACCTCTAGCACCGAGCGGTACTCAATTGTCAACACTTAATAGTGCTGGCATTAATATTCCCGAAGGACCAGCAAAATATAACAACAATGAAGTGATGGGCAACTTTTGACAGCTGCCACACAGCACCTTGGTTGACATATAAACCATTAGAAAGGTTTGACTGTACTTCATAATTATTAGGTTTACAGACTCAATCAAACCGAGTCTGCAATTCTTATGTTATTTTGTTGTGATTAATGCTTCCGAGGGATCACTTTGTTTCCAGAATTTTGTACTTCACAACAGCAGGTGTCAAGTGCTGTGTGGCAGCCGTAAAAAGTTGCCCCGTACTTCACTTCAGTGTTGTTATATTTTCTGGTCCTTCGGGATCATTGATGCCAACACTATAAAGTGTTGAGAATTGAGTACCGCTCAAGCCGGTGCTAGGGGGCGTGAGGGATGTTGCACTTATTCATTATCCCTCATGTACAGACTCAATCAAACCGAGTCTGCAATTCTTATGTTATTTTGTTGTGATTAATGCTTCCGAGGGATCACTTTGTTTCCAGAATTTTATCAATAACTTTATTGAACCAACGTGTTTTTATTGTATAATTTATTTCTTTAAATCAGATGACCTCCGAGTGACATAGCAGTTGTCCTAGTAATATGTTGCACTTGCCCTAGATATTCTTATGATAATTCTATCTATCAAATCTCATATCAGTATGTACAACCTCTGCAAAGAAGAAGGAACTAATATTGCAAATCATTGGAAAAGTCTACCAAAGGTCATAAACTTGTCAAAAATTGTTCGATTGTCACCAATACTAAATTTGGTCTAGATATTTTTTTGATAGACACAAATCTGCATACGAAGAAAATGAAATGAAACTGTTGGTGGACCGACAAACCGACCGACCGAGCAGCAAAGCAATATGCCCTCCTTTTTTCAAAATTGGGCAAAATAAAATGTTTACTATAAAATATAATGGGATCTTAAACGTAAAATGTTTTGCTGTAGGAGGAAGTTTGGTTAATCAGAACATTAATAAAATACTAGTGTGTTGAAGAACTGTCCTTTACATTTTACATTAGAACTATCTTAGGCAATGGCTATTATTAACATTCTATTTTAGTATGTCCACTTAGATTAAACAATGTCAGTTAAAAATATTCAAATATATTTATAATAATATCTTCCCTGTAAATTTTACAGGACGACAAACTGGTTTAGAACGCCTTCGTTCGAAAATGGATCATTACTCTATTCATCATAATTTTTATTATGTTGTTTGCAATTGTACTGGCCCTGCATTTGTAAATAACATACATACAATCCATGACAAACATAAGCACAGTCACTTAAATCGATTTAATGTTATACTGCGGCAACAAATAATTTTCTTAAAATATGCTTGTAAAGGGGTATAACTATATAATAAATGAGCTGAGTGCAGCCAAATTAGAACTTGACTTGACTTCTTATTCGTATTGGTACGCGTTTAACTTTTGAGGCATGGAGGAGCACGTGACCTGTTTTCGGTACATGGAGGAGCATGTGATCTGTAAACCGTACATGATTGGTTAATTGACCTTTTCGATAACCTGGCTAAATACCGTTTGCCGGTACGTTACGGATAATCCTCTAGGGAATTAGTCAGAATTACACCTAATTAAGAACAAAAAACTATTACGTGATATTTCTAATTTTCTATAATTATGTTACCGTTTAAGGTGCAAAAAACTTGAATGATGTGTTTGAAAATTATCTATGTTTCTTTATTATGTCTCCAAAATTTTACAAACAATAAATTGTTTATACTGAAAATCTACAAAATTAAAATATTCGTAGTGGCATCTGCCATAATAAATAGAGATATTTTCTGCGTACACTTGTGTGTTTACTTTATTTTTTTTATTTTTTTTATTTTGCTCGGAATTATTCATAAAATGGTAGGGCTATTTAATCATTTTCTTAAAAAAGAAATAATTGTTTTATGTTCGACCTTCTCCGGTCAACAACGGTCACCAGTTTCCGAAGACCTTCTCCTATATTCCTGATACAAACGATTATTTATCCCCCCCCCAAAAAAAAAAATGTTGAAATAGTTAAATGAAATATCTTAATATCATTAAAAATGTTCCCCGCAGGAAACCATTTTACTTGTATAACATACTAACATGTCAATTGTAAACACAATCACTGAAATTCTTTAGCTATTGTCTACGGACGAACGAACGTTCTGTCTGAGCTGACGTTATGAGGATTTTCTTTGATCTCATAAACCCCAAAAGTAAACATATGTTCACGCCACAAGCAACCTTTTTTCCCACAAGTATAAGTATATACGGAATGAGCACTTGAGTCCGCACGGAAACGCAATTCCGTAATACATTCCGAATTTCTATGGGCGTAAAAGTTCAATTAATTGGTCAATACGTTAGAGTTTGAAACTGTAACATGACAACAAAAACTCAAAACAGTCTAGGCATTTATGGGGCATAATGTACCTTTAAACAATTAAATAGCATTGTATGTATATTGTTTGTAACATGCAACGCTAATAAACACGACCAACTTGTTATTATTTCCTAATTTCAACAATCATTCTTGACAATAGTGGGCACCAAGTGCTTTAAAATCAAGATAAATTGTGTCAGTTCTTAATAATATGCTTTGAACTTTTTATGCGACCGTCTTGACCTTTATTATGACTTCTGATAATTACAGTTACATACGTATTGTAATATTTTCAATAAATGCGTTTTGGATTAAAACAAGATTGATAAATAGATATAAAACAGTCACAATGTTATGCCAGACAAACGAACATTTTTAGTTTATTCTTTACAAAATATAAACATACAAGAATCACATTTTGTGAGTACATCCCAAATAACTAAACAAGCATTCTAGTTTCATTAACGGGAACAAACCTTATTTTTTTATATTATTCTTACTTTAACTTAATTTTTCACAATTTGTTCTTACACTGCTTTAAATGGATAAAACGCAGCATCAATTTCTCAAACAATCACTTCATATAAACACAAAATAATAAGAAGTCGTAATAATCACACGGAGATAATAGCTTTTAAATAATATATCTTGTACTCATTATATTTTACAATTATGTTTTATTGCTGTGTGTGACAGTTAGTATATAAGTGTCTGTAAATATATCAGCATTTTTGTTTTAGAATATCACTAAATTACAAAACAGATCTAAAAGGCTGCTGGAGATAAACGAGGTTTCTGTTCAGGGGTCTCAAAAAATATGTTACAGAATGTACAAAGTATATTATAAATCCTCAATATTAAGGAAAAAATATCAATAAAAATTATTTTTCAAAGTCATTATTTTGGCCATATTGATATTTCAAAAAGTATTTAGTAACGTTCCGGACAAAATTATGGGACTTAAGAAAGGACGGGCGTTTCTCATTTTAATAACCCCCGCAGCAATCGATGACGGAGAGAATATGGCATTTTAAAAAAGCTGGATGTTTATTTTAGTTTCTGAATCAAAGTGCAAATATATCGCAATGTCACAGCTGGTGATTATTGTTACATTTCTGTTTTTTCAACTATCGTGAAACGTCTTATAACTATGCGAGTGCCATTACATTTATATAGAAATCATAAAATAAAATATATTCCGCTTTGCAAAAGTAATTGGCATTTTTCCTATTAGTGCTGTTTTCATTCGCAATAATGGTTTCAAAGTGCAATGGTAATTTGGTACTTACTCATAGCTTGATGTTTTCTTTATGTGTACAAATGTATGTCGAAATGAAGAATACGTACTCTATCGTTTTTCAAGCAATTACAATAATGATAATATTTCCTGACAATAACACTAAAATCGTAATTCGAAAATGGCTCTTTTTATTATTACTTTGTTTTGCAAGGAAAATAAAAAAAAAATTTAAGAAGATTACATTTTTTTAAGATTATACAAGGTAATAGTTTTCATCAATTAACATTATATATCACTGCAAAGTTTTTTACTGATTACAAAAATCTAATTTTGTTCATTTCTGTGTTCTGTGCACTGAACAACAACGACTTAATGAACGAGCGACCATGAATATGTTCAATAAAACCGAGCCCGCAACTTTGTCAATTTTGTTGTTTTGAACACTCAGGTTAACCGTTTGTGACGCTTGTTTTACAAAATTAGGAATTTTCAGCAATCTACAACACTCTAAGTGTGATACATTAACTGATTTTGGAAGACGAGAACAAAATAAAAAAAATACTGACGTAAGGTTGACACTTTGGGAATAACCAAAATTTATTTGTTTATTTTGAAATGAGGTATACTCTATCGTTTTTCAAGCAATTACAATAATGATAATATTTCCTGACAATAACACTAAAATCGTAATTCGAAAATGGCTCTTTTAATAAGTGCCTTGTTTTGCAATGAAAAAAAAAACAATTTAAGAATAATTCCTCTTCATGAATAGATATAAAAAACGTTCTTTTATAAAAACTGTGCACGCAAGGGTACATTAACCTATAACTATAAATTATCGTATCAAATTACGCAAGCACGCATCTTTCCCACGTTTTTTTGATAAGCGTGACCGAGCATGTAAATTAAAGATATATCATTTTATTGTATAGGCTTGTATTACAGAAACTTGGGTCAGCATTAACAGGTTTAAAGTCGCCTATAGTGTTTTATTATTGACCGTCCCAGTGTTTTGCCCATTCATGTACCTTTCTGTATGTGGTATTTATAATTGTATGTGATCATTGACATTCCAAGATATTTTTCTTCGTATATTTTGTATTATGTATCCTTTTACATTTTGTAATCTTAGTGACCTCCATATGTTGTACAAATGTCTATCATTGTAGGAAAAATTTAAGTAGACAGTGATTGCAAAAGTCAAGACGTAGTAAGATTCGATATTGCACAGTTTTTTACCATAAATTATATCAAAAGATTGTAAATCATGACAAAGAAAAAAGCTGACTGCAGTATAAAAAAGATGTCCCAAGCTAGGGCATGGATACACAAAATTTAACTGTAAAATGATGTCACACTCACATGTAAATGCCTTAAAAAATCGGTCTTTTATAAACAGAATTCGATAAACAAGCACATTTTCTCGTGTATTTACATATGTAGATTGAAAGCCTAGTGCATTAACGTTCTCGTCTTGATATATGCCAATGTGCTTCTGCAGATGTACATGCAGGAAATATGGCACATTTACCCTATTCTATAGTTGTTTAATTTGC
>NW_026855937.1:0-9209 GCF_026571515.1 Ruditapes philippinarum | reverse complement strand
AATTTCGTGGGAAAAGCGTTTTAACGCCTTTCAGTTTGCAAATCTGAATATAAACAACGGTCAAGGGATGACAAAAAAGCGAAACGGAGAATTTTTGTGTATCGGCAGCAAAGGAGCGCGAAAGTGGAATATACGCCCCCTCGGACAAATCAGATAGTCTCGTGTTTCGATGCTCTTTCTATTACATAACATACATAATAACAGAAGTACACTTGAATTTGATGTAATGATCAGAAATAAGTGAGTTAAATGGAACGTGTATGTACGGTCCTATCAAGATAGCCTACGAAACGTCACTCATTTTACCCAGATGCCCGTTTGTGCTAGAAACAATTTTGCAAAGGGGGAGTTCTTTTCCCCCAGTAAAGTTGAAGAGTCGCCATAATGACCTACGCTGTTTTTTGTGCGACATAAACCCCCACCCCACCCCAAAACAGAAAATCAAATGAAATGAGACATGCTTTTAAATTCATAATTTCTTACAGGATTGAATGTCATTAACGGTATTCAATTTAAATACGTAATAGATAGAGTTAAATACAATTGATTACATTGTGCTCGTTATAGTATAAATATCACCGATGCACTAAGTTCGTTTTCATCCAATTCTTGAAAATATCGAAATTGAAACTTTTCAATATACATCAAAACAAACTTCTCAATTAACAGATACTTTTATTTTTGGTTGAATATATATAAATAAATTTACAGTATCTTAAAAATTTCAAAGAAAATAATTGTATATCTTATCTCGTTTTGTCTAGAAAATGCCCGTTTGGCGTTGCGTTTGGCGTTTAATTTTTCAAGACATCAACATTGCTACTTTGAATAGCTTTTATACAGTTTTTCTTAAAATTACATTAAATAAATTTCATAAAAACAGACATACCGACATTTCATTAATAAATTGGGTTTCATATCGACTCCAGATCTTATTTTGGTGTTCAGACAACCAAAATGAGTTTTATAAGCATAAAAAATGAACAACCTTATTGTGGCGAAATCAGAAGTACAATATCTGTTTGCATGAGAAACTCCGCCTTCAAATCATCCGTACATCAATATTAAATCAACAAACATGACTATATGTAGCAGTCCTAATTTAACGGTATATTTCCGCACTGTAACGGATGTTTTTATACAAATTCAATCTTTTTTATGAGATGATTACTTTTTACTGAACCTCAGGCCTAGTGCACCGTGAAGTTAAACGGTTAAAATGTGTTTTCACAAGAAAATTTCATATTTGTTGTGTTCCGGATAGCAGTTATAACACTGTGACGTAGCGCATACACAAGCTGATTATAATCTTCATTTGCATGTTAAAATTCGTATACGAACTTTAGTGTTACCGTGGGGTTTTCCGTTTAAAATCCTTATTTATGAACAACATTTGATGAGATTTACAACAATACTGTTAAAAAGGTTAATGACTCTGTAGAATGCTTGGTTTTTAGGCCGACGGCAAAATAATTTTACATATTTATTTAGTGTTGCTTTAACACGATAGGTTAGAAAGTTGAGAAAAATCGATAGACATTTGCCCTGTTTACTCTGTTGCCCAAAAATCTCCGTTGCGTATTTAAGTAATCTCCGTTTCGTATATAGTCATACCCGATGAATAGTGGGTAACTTCTGTACATGTCTGGGAAAACCAACGTTCATTTTTGCTCAAAAGCTAATGTGAAAAATGCATTTTCTAGCGTAATTGTTGTTAGAGGGTTGGTTAAAGTGTAAGTTGTTGTTATTTTAGGTATAATTTTGTGATTTGTGTGAGAATTTGTTTACATTTTTTTGGACACCAAATTACTGTCAGACCTCAGTGGAGGTCCTTTAAACTCATTTTTTTCCAATTATTCGGACGCTTAGAATATTAATCTTGTATGACTTCAATTTAAGTGATAGGGGGAAAAAAAGATAAAAAAAAAACCAACACAACTAAATGCACATTTATTGTTTCTTTCAAGGAGCTCTACTGAGGGAAAAATAACTTTAAACATTTGCAATTATTGCATAGATAAACACTTCAAATTGACTTATCTGAAAAAGATTATACAGAAATATATTCCAAATTTAATTGAAAATCAATATATAGTGCAATTCTTAGCCAATGTACATCGCTTTCTGTAATATTGCACTATACAAATTAATTTTGAAACAAGGGGGGAAAGAGTGATCTGAAAATTTGAACACATGTTACTGATTCAGACCTACACCAAATAATAAACAAAGCTCAGATAAAAAAACACCCCGTCATGACAAAAAAGGATCCCTATTAACCAAAAGAATGTTTTTTGGCTGTAACGAATTTTAGAAATATCAATTGCTCTCCTTTTAAACCTTCCTAAGAGTGTTAATAGAAACGAAATTGAAACGAAATGAAAATCACAATTCCTAATATAATGATGTAATCCTACAACATTTAATTCTTTTGGACGAATACACTGCTATTGACGAAGAATAATTCGCGTTTTTGCTGTGTATGAGCCCAACAGATGTTATTAAAGGGTTTTTTGATTATTTTTTTTTTAATAACAAACACAATTTTACCGTCAAAGCTTCACAATGGGCTACGTTTCACAATAAATCAGTTGCACGCCCATTAACAATGAATAAGTTTTTCGGAGCTTTTTTGGAGTTTAAACTGTATTTTGTTGAGTTTGATTGTACCTCCGGATAAGCTTGGAAAGCACGAACTATTCTCATTTTCGGAGTAAGTTAAGAGTGTCAGTATTATATTTAACAATGTATAGGGACTTTTTTATATCATACAACCAATTTTTCAAAATAATGTTACTGTTGGTGTAACGATGTGATAAGATTTTTTACTTTCTCTAAAGTGAAAACCAGAGTAAGTCTTAAATTGACTAAATCTAGATATTTTTGAATTTGGAAGAAAACGAGGCTTGATGACGTACAAATATAGTATTCAATTTACAAATATCTTTTTGGCTTGAAAGATGAAAACAATGCTAAATTGGTTTAAGTCGAATCACTTATTATTTTGTTTTTGAGACCACATGGTGCAACCCCTGGAAAGTCATTGGTTTTATTGAAGAATGTTATAACTATTGATACAACTTACTGTGTACTACTTTTGTCGACATTCCTTGATTTTCAAAAGTTTTCTGT
This sequence comes from Ruditapes philippinarum, assembly GCF_026571515.1. Taxonomy (NCBI): domain Eukaryota; kingdom Metazoa; phylum Mollusca; class Bivalvia; order Venerida; family Veneridae; genus Ruditapes; species Ruditapes philippinarum. Next base: position 6,077 of record NW_026855937.1, on the reverse strand, counting down.
AGCTCAGTTATTTGCTTAGTCATCTGTTCTATGCCTGAAAAATCAAATAAAAAAAAACACTGGCATTCAGCAAAGACTACGTGCATGAAATAGTATATAATTCGTTAATTGATTTTATATGCATCCAGAAATAAAATGACCCTTAAAATTGATATTGAATATTACTATTTCAAGGACTATCTAATTTTACACTTAAAAACATCGAACATTTAACAAGTCTGCCACGGTTTACTTTGTAGGAAGACAATCTGGCGATCCTGAATCTGAAACATTTAAAGAAAAGAGCCACCGCCAGGCGTGGACCTCGTTCATTTATTCTTTCCTCTAAGGTCAATCATATTAATGAAAAACTGCAATAAAGAACTCTCCAAGCAAACATCACTGTCTTGAACAAATTATATGATCAAATTTGGCTACATTTGAATTATTTATCATTGGCAATTTTTTGACAAGTCTTTATTTTCCATGAATAAACCATATTTATAAATAACAACAGAACAATTAAAGCAAATTTTAATGATGCGACCTTAATAGTAATCGTCAATGAAAGGTCAATGTCAAAATATGGGTTTTTGTCACAAGTATTCTATTATGCGAGTACAATCAATTCTATAAAATGAATAACAAAGTTTTGATAATCTCAACTGATAATAAACTGATAATCAATATTTGACATTGACATACAAGGTCATGAGGTCATGAAAAAGTCAATGTAATATTTGAATAGCTTTACATGACAGTTTTGTTTTAAGTGTTCTATTGTCCAAGTAGAAACGGACAGACAGACCAACCAACAGAAACTGGGTAAAAGCTTTAAACATTCCTGGTTATAACCAAAATGTAACATTTTTAAAGGCAATTTTTTAAACGAGGAGATAACTTTTGAAATAAAGATGCTAGACTAACGAAAATTGTCATACATGATGAGAGTGTAATAAAGAACAATTATCTAAAGTTTTAAGAAGATACCATTTATAGTCACAAAGGAAAAAAGTGAAAAAAATAACAATTTTCAAATATACCATTTCATACGCATTTAAAGTAACAAAAGAAAAATTCAGGTAAATTTCAAGTTCAAAATGAAAACAATTATCTATCATATGAAGTCGGTATAGATAATGAATGTCTTTTCTAAATTTGAAGTAAATACATGGAGAATAGGAAAGTTAAAGAATGAGTAAGAAAAGTTAAAGGTTTAAGGAATGGATAATTCTGGAAATATGGACGCTATATGTATAACCCGTGTCATATTATGATCTGGGAGTTTGAAGTAAATGCTATAAGAAATGAAGAAGTTTGAGTAAAATATAATAATTTGTGGAAGAAAATCTAAGTTCAAGGGGGACATAATTCTGGAAATAGTTCAGCTAGAGTATTGAACCTTCTCCCAAATGAATCGAGTGATAATAAGTCACATATATATGATGTTTAAGTTGATACATTTAAAAACTAGAACTGTCGCTGAATGCGATTCATACCCCAACCAATGTCCTTTACAGAAGAAGTCTAAAAAAGGTGGTTTAGGGCATAAATTAAGTGGCACAAATACATAAACATAAAAAGAAATCATCTCTGGTGAAAAACGACAAATTGTACAGGTAATAGTATAAACATAAATGTATATTATCAAATGATGTTCGTTACAGTTACAAATAACCTTCAATTTTTCCAATGAACTAAATAAGTTAATTTTTGACCTTCAAGTGTGGCCTTGACCTTAAGCTAGCATAAGGGTAAGATGGGTTCTGCACATTGGCCAGTTAGAGTGAACGTTTGAGTAAAGTTTGAAAAAAATCTTTCCATAAGTATAGAACTTAAAGAGCGGAGAGAGCATATTGTCTAGTATTGATTGTATGTAAATTTGAAGAATTAAAAGGGGCATTACTTTGTCAAAATGCAATACAGATTTATGAAACTTGACCTTCATATCTTATTTGTAACACCTCATATACCTTATAAGTTTCAAGCAAGTACCTTAGCTAGTTTTAGAAATATTCAAGTACATGTAAAAATTTAAGAACATTTTCTAAGTCAATGTTTGACCTTCAGTGTGACCTTGCCCTAAAGCCGGCACCGGCACAAAGGTAACATAGATTCTGCACATAACCTTGTTGAGGTGAATATTTGAGTAAAGTTTGAAGAAAATACTTCCAGAAATATAGGATTTATAGAGCGGACACGACATATTTGTCTTATAGTTGATAGTATGTAAATTTGAAGACTTAAAAAGGGGCATAACTTTGTAAAAATGCAATGCAGAGTTATGAAACTTGACCTGCATATCTGAATTGTGACGCTTCATACATATTTTAAGTTTCAAGCAAATACCTTTTCTAGTTTCAGAAATATTCAAAACATGTTAAAATTTAAGAATGTTTTCTAAGTCAATTTTTGACCTTCGAGTGTGACCTTGACCTTAAGCCGGCAAAACGGTGACATAGGTTCTGCATATAACCTTGTTGAGGTGAACATTTGAGCCAAGATTGAAGAAAATCTTCCAATAAGTGTAGGACCTACAGAGCGGACACAACATACTGTCAAATATTTGATTGTTTGATATTTGACCTTCAGTTGTGACATTGACCTTGAGCTGACACAAGGGCAACATAGGTTTACACATTGCCTTGTTAAGGTGAACATTTGAGCCAAGATTGAAGAAAATCTTTCAATAAGTGTAGGACTTACAGAGCGGACACAACATACTGTCAAATATGTGATTGTTTGATATTTGACCTTCAGTTGTTACCTTGACCTTGAGCTGACGCATGGGCAACATGGGTTCTGCACATTGCCTTGTTGAGGTGAAATTAGAGCCAAGTTTGTAGAAAATCTTTCAATTAGTGTAGGACTTACAGAGCGGACACAACATATTGTCTAATATTTGATTGTTTGATATTTGACCTTAAATTGTGACATTGACCTTGAGCTGACACATGGGTTCTGCAAAACTCCTTGTTGAGGTGAACATTTGAGCCAATTTTGAAGAAACTTTTCAATTAGTGTAGGACTTACAGTGCGGACACGAGATACTGTTTGATATTTGATTGTTTGATATTTGACTTTTTTACCTTGACCTTGAGCTGACACATGGGCAACAAGGACTCTGTTCATCTCCTTGTTTAAGTAAACATTTGAGCCAAGTTTGAAGAAAATCTTTCCATTAGTAAAGAACTTGAGTTATGCACATTCCCTTGTTGAGGTGAACATTTGAGCCAAGTTTGAAGAAAATCCTTCAATTGGTATAGGATTTATAGAGCGGATACGGACGGACGGACGGACGGTCGGACGGACCGACCGACGGGGACGCGACAAAGCGAATTAATTATAGGGGGGGGTAATTATGATATTTATCAGTCTTGTCACATATGATGTGGTTGATGATCAGAAACATATATTTACAGTTTGAACTAAATATCTTAAGAAATAAAGAACTTATAGTGAAAAAGACGTACAAACTGAAATCAGAACTATTGACGAGGTCGCCGACGCTTGGTGAGTAGGACAGCTCTCAATATACTCCCTATAGTCAAGATTAAAATGATGTGTTTAATGTTCATACTGCCATCGATGAATATTTTAAGTTTCATAAAAATGCTTTCACTACATTTTGAATAATACAATTAATCACAAATATTGTTATATTTGCCATATGTTAAGCCTAATTGTTGCCATAGCAACCATATCTTTCAACATAGAATAAAAGCATAATCTCTAGACAGACATCTATGCATATTTCAAGTTTTATAAATATATATTTAGTACTTTTTGCGTTATCACTGGATCCAGTTTATGTTTAAAATTATCAACATTTTTTGGTCTATTTGTTGCCATAGCAACCAAATTATTCAACATAGAAAGAAAAATAAGACGTGCAGTATCTCCAGACTGTCATCTTCCCTTATTTTTTTAGTTTCATAAAAATGTTTTCAGTACTTTTTGCGTTATCGCTTGATCCAGTTTATGTGTTAAATAAGCCATATTGTCAGTCTATTTGTTGCCATAGCAACCAAAGTTTTCAAGATATGAAGAATAAAATGCATAATTTTCAGAATGCAAGTTTCATAAAAATATTTTCAATACTTTCATTGTTATCGCGGGATTCAATTTTGTGGATAGACGGACTGACGGACAAACAGGCGGACCTTCAAACAGGAGAGTAATAATGTGGCTACTCTTTTGTTCTTTCTATTATTCTTTTTAGCCGCACAAAAGAAAATAGCCGTATAAAAGCATTACGGAATGAATGACATCAAAGACCTATTGTCCCTTGTAGAAAACCAGCCTTGTCAACTGTGTTTTATTACAGTGATTATCCGATTCACAAGTCAATATTTCTTGGTATGTGCTCGTTGTTAAATAAGTTGAATATTTTTGTGAACAAGAGGGCCAAAATGGCCCTATATTGCTCACCTGACCAGCAACCGAGCAATTATCTAGACAAGCATCCTGGCCAAGTTTCATGACAGTTGAGTAAAAAAATGACCACTAGAGTGTTAAGAAGGTTTTTCTATATTTGAGAAGTGTGACCTAGTTTTTGACCCAGGTGGCCATATTCAAATTTGACCTAGAAATCATCAAAGCAAACTTTCAGATCAATTCCAGGATATTTGGATCAAAACAGTAGTCACTAGAGCGTAAAAAAGATATTTCTTTTTTTAGCTCCTTCGACCTAGATTTTCATCCATGATGACCCATGTTCAAACTCATCCGAGCAATTACCCAGACACTCATCTTGACACATTTTGATGATGACGGGGTCAAAAATGTGACCACTAGAGTGTTAAGAAGGTTTTTTTTTCATATTTTGGCGGTGTGAACTGGTCATGAATCAGGACTGTCATTAGATGATGTTATTTTGATTTTACTGTTATTTGCTGACGATATGGTCATCTTAGGCAATTCACCATTGGAACTGCAAAACCATTTGGATCTTTTACATTCATATTGCTCTACATAGGGATCAAAAGTAAAATACAAGCAAAACAAAAGTAATGGCCAAATTTGAGAAGTTGTAAATGATTTTAATTATTTAGGTACAGTTTTTTATTATACAGGCAATTTTTTGCATCAACAGAAACACTTAGTAGTGAAAGCTTTAAAAGCTCTTAATGTTTTGTTTTACTTTCGTAAAAAGTTTTATTTTAAACCAAAGATATAATGTCAATTATGTGCTGCTTTCATTTGGTCTATTTCAGGATATGGATCTGAAATTTGGGGTCACATGAAATCTAAAGAATTGGAAAAAATCCACTAATTTTTTTTTAAATGTTTGCTTAATTAATGTTAGAACAAATACTTGTTCTGCTGCAGTATATGGTGAGTTGGGGCGTTATCCCCTGTATGTGACTCGTTACGTAAGAATTACGTTTTGGTGTAAGTTGAAAAACACTGATAATATTTTTTAAAAATTACTGTTGACTCTCAATAAGTCAAAATCGCTTTACTCAAAATTCCGCGTAAGTCGAAGAATTTCTAAAGTTCCGTCAAATTTTTTTCTTTATCTTTGGATTTTAACCCCGCTTAGGTCAAAATTTGTGTTACCGAGACTCCTGTTTAGTCGAAAAGAATATTTGGTCCCGTCAATTAAAGTACAACATATTTTCATCTAAATCAGTCGAAGTGTAAAAACAGCCGCCTGATCAAAATGTCGGCGACATCAAGGTGAAATGTTGTCACTCGTGATTCATACGTTTCATAGTTATTTTAACTGCCGGTCATCATGTTCTATTAACACGTCGTAAAAGTGGTTTTAATCGGTTTCAGAAATTAATTGACTCGTGCCAGTCTGACAGGTGTTAATCAAATTACAGCCTAGGTATTGATGTGTGTTATCAATGTAAATGACATTTGTATAATTAATGTTCCGTCATGTTGCATACATTGATATGTACTTCCGGTTAACAATAGTTGCTACTTTCGTTTTCGTCCGGTGATCAATTCACTTCAAATATTAGACAAATTATAGTTGAACTGAATGTGTTATTGTGCTTTTATTGTAATGAATTGTCATGAGTGCTTATTAAAACACGTGCTTTACTGATAAATACTGACAAACTTGCATTTATGTCATTGCTACG
>NW_026855936.1:0-8184 GCF_026571515.1 Ruditapes philippinarum | reverse complement strand
CAAACTTTGGAAATAACAAATGCCCAGAACCGAACGAAAATTCGAATTTTAATTGATTTAACAAAGCTTAACATTAGAGATTTATTAACTTAAGAGAAAATACACATTAAATTACTCTACACAAGACAAAACATGACCGTTAGAAACTCCTAGAATTAGTAGAAAAAAGATCAATGACATCAGAATCGGTTTTTTTTCAAGCACACAAGTTTATAAAAAAAATCAGGCACTAAACATTATTCTCTCACAGAAATATAAAGAGCATTTTTTTAATATAAACATCAATAAAAAAACATTTTCTCATATTCATTTTGTGTTATCTTGTTTTGTAACGGTCCGTTTCTTAGAAAGGGCGACAACTAAGATTAGCGGCGATGTCTATACGCCGTATTTCCGGCATAGTTACTTGAATGCTGCTCGCCGTTATTATGCGATTGATGCCCTCGAATCAATAATTTCATTATAACAAAAGCGCATGACTCTTTGGTAAACAAGGCCAAATCGTCATTTTTTTGTTTGTTTACTGGGCCCTGTATGTATTGCGCATAGGTAAAACTGGGCTATAAAAAGAGCGTGTAGACTATGTTAACACATGGTTTTGGTCCCGTTATAACATGGGCAAAAGAGGGGAAAATAGCCGATTTTATGCTATAATTATTATTATTACTTGTTATTTTACACTAATTAACATCAGCTGTTACAAAAATTATCACCACAACTTTTACAATTTAATAAATTTAAGCATTGTTCAATTAAAGCATTTAGGTGAAACTATATTGTAAAGAGCATAGATCAAATAAAATTTCCCGGCGTTTTGCCTGATACGGAAGGAAAAGAGCTTGTTAAATATACAAATACTTATGCAAATGTTATCAATATCTGTTACGCATTCAGATAAAATACCAAAGTCTAACACACCCATGTGGTTTTACCCAGTTTATACTGGAAAAAAAACGCAACGATTTCAAACTATTACGTCCTGTTTTATGACGATATTTATAAATTATAGGTCTATTGCTTATTGTAGGCAACGTTTTGTTTAGTTCCGTTTTTGTACCACTTATTAATATGCCAGTTTAATACATGTGAACAAAAACCTGAAGAGCGGTCTAAGATTCTTTAACAACAGTAGCAGACGATAACTGCCAACTTAACAAACATCCTATGTTTAACAAATTAAAACTAGAATTGTGCCACAGAACATTTAAGCCCACACTTTATTTGCCGTTAAACTATAACATTTTAACATACTTATGCCTTGAAGGTCAAGTATTACATTAATAAGTAATGCATATCAAACAGTAGTATTTCACAAACCAATGACTGAATAAACTATTTGATTATGGGAGGGGCGTCCGTGGCAGAGTGGTAAAGGTCGTTGACTTCAAACTACTTGCCCCCAACCGCTGTGGGTTTAAATCCCGACAGGGACTTTGGATTCTTTCATGTGAGGTAGCTATCCAGCTAGCTTATGGAATGTTGGTGGTTCTGTTCAGGTGCCCATTCATGCCTGAAATAATAATACGGAAGTGTACCTGAGGTCTTCCTCAACCAGTAAAGCTGGAACGTCGCCATATGGCCTTTACTGTGTCGGTGTTACGAAAAAAGTCCGATCAAACAAACAGATCATAGGAACTCGGTAACGGGACAGCAGCAGGTTGCCACACATACTTTTGATCATGTTGCTAAATAAATTTTTTTTGTACTATTCGAATATATGGTCTCAAAGAATATAATATCCATAAAACGCAATCTGTCATTATTTGGTATACGAATAACGCATGCCATGCTCTCGAGTTTAATTTGTTTCGTTTATGTGTCGCCCTCTAAATTAAAAAAGAGGGCCAGGGCCATGATGTCCTTAATATCGCTCACCTAACTATAAATACTCTTATAGACAAGTAATGAGTAATATTATAAACTATAAACGCAAGCACATATGAAATCTTAATCTTAAGGTTGCTATGGAAATTTACAGTTAGCTATGGAAAGTCAATGGTTCTTAAAAAAGCCCCCGATCACTAGTTGCTTTGGGAAGTTTATGGTTGCTATGGAAGTCAGTACTTGCAATGATAGTCACTGGTTGCTATGGAAAGTTAATTGTTGCACTGGAATGCCACTAGTTGCTATGAGAAGTCACACATAAGGAAAATATATGTTCCGACAGGGTGGGGCAAATTTTGACACCAGGGCTATAATCAATACATTTTTGTTTAAGTCCGCTTAACAACGTTTCATGCTAAATATCCAAGATATAGCCTTTGAAGTTTTCAAGAAGAAGATGTTTGAAGTATTTACTATATAAGGAAAAACTATGACCCACTGGGGCGTGGCCAATTTTGACCCAACGGCTATAATTTGAAAAAGAAAATTGTAGAGGTCCACCAGACATAACCAGAGTATAATAGAGATATTTTGTCTGCTATTTCTACTATAACACATAAGGAAAATCAATGACCCTTTAGCGGGGTAATTTGTAACTCAAGGGCTTTAATTTGAATAAACTAAGTAGAGGTCTACGAGATAAAGTTTCATGTAAAAAAAAACTAAGCTTTAGCTTTTGTGGTTTTAGAGAAGAATTTTGCTATATACATATAAAGAAAATTAAAGCTCCCTTTGGACGCGGCCAATTTTGACCCAAGGGTTATAAATTGACCATCAGTCATTATTTCATACCAAATATCTAACTTAAAGCCTCTTTTTGTTATTCCGGTTGCCATGGCAGCTATAATTTAGCATGAAAGGGAATTCTTTGAATATCTCCTTTTACACCAACTGGCCAATATTGTTAAAACTGGACAGGAATGTTCCTGGCATGAATCTCTTAGGAAAATGTTTGACGCCATTAACGACGCGCGACGTATACAAAACACATCTGCTCAGGCGAGCTACAAAGTAACGAATAGAAGTCAAGAAATCGTCCGATACAGTAGTAGTGATAGGGTGCGAATGGCATCTATCAATTTTTTTCCGAAAAAAAAAAACAACATGTTTTTGCAGTACACGAGGTATATAGTTCAGTAACCTTTCTTCAATTATAGTCAATGTTCCTCTTATTCAGTTTGTTCTCCAGCAAACATTTAAATGTTTCAGAAAAAAATAAACATGCAAAATATATTGGAAAGCTTAAATGTAATTCAATAATATCTTACACTCATTCACTAGACTAATTGAGTTTAGTGCCACTACCTTTGAAACATGAATCATGTCCAGGAGTCATCAAATATTTCGATCAATATAAAGGAACGTTTTCAACTAAAATATGCTTTGAAATCATCGCAAATCATCCTTGACTGTAAGTTTAAAAAAGGACAGGTCTATAATAGGCACATTTTCCTTATTCAGTATTTAAATGACTGATAAAAACTATAAAAATGTATCATTTGGTTATTCTTATAAAAAAGTCGCTTGAAAAAAATAAAGGATGATAGAGTTCTAAGTAATTTGAAGTGAACATTTATGTGTTAATAATGATATTTTTTTCTAAAACATTTTATTATCTGCTATAAAATGTATGTGTTATATCTGATCATCACACTTGACAATGACATCCATATATAATTATTTCGTGGTCTGTTGATGGTACTAAATTCTTTCAACGTAATTATTCATTGTATTACATACCCTCCATTATAGACCAATTCACTCTAATTTATTATGAATTGTACATATATGATCACTTGCTCTTTTACACGACATACCTCAATTTTAGCAAACTTGCTTTCAAAAAGTGTAACTTACAATATATAATAATAATTCAGGCGCTAATTATAGCCACAGTAATTCAACTAGACAACGCGAAAAATGCAATGCTTAGACTATAGTCACAGACACTTGGGGTGTGGAGCTCAAAACGCCTTTAAAATCCAAATAAAATGTATATTTGTCACTCCCATATATATATATTGATATTGAAAAAAATCATATTTCAACGTCTATAATAATAATAATAGACGTTGAAATATGATTTTCTTTTCAAAAAGGCTTATATTAAGTTTATATTAACTTAATGTTTCTTTGGCCAGGAATAAAACATATTTCAATCCACCTAGTGGTCGTAATGGAAAATTAGATACATATATATCAACAACTAACACTTGGTGTTCAAGTGTTTTAAATGAAGAAAAAAACATTAAACATAACATTACTTTAAACCAGCGTAAAGCTCTTAAATCACTTGCAGAAGATAACACAATAATTATTAAAGAAGCAGATAAGGGTGGTGGTATTGTAATTATGAATGTAGACTTATATAAAAGAAAAATTATAGAAATGTTAAAAGAAGAATCTTACTACAAATCTATTAATGATTTTAATAAAAAGGGAACTTTTTTAAAAATAAAAGAGTTAATCAGCAAAAATACCAAATTAACAACAAATGAGATTGACTTTCTGTTAAATTTTGAAACAAAACCAAGTAGATTTTACGGACTTCCGAAAATTCATAAAAGTAAGATTATTCCAGAAATATGCAAATCAAAAGCCTCTGAATATATTGAAATACTTAATCCGGAAGACTTAACATTTAGACCTATAGTTGCTGGTCCTCAATGTGAAACTAGCCATTTAAGTTCATTTCTAGATAATTTATTAAAACCTTTTGTGGGAAAAGTTAAAAGTTACTTGAGAGATGATATTGATTTTCTGAATAACATACCAAAGAAAGTTGAAGAAAGTACAAACTTAGTTTCATTTGACATAGTTAGTTTGTACACAAATATACCCCATAAACTAGGTTTAGAAGCCATTTCATTTTGGTTAAATAAGTACCCAGAATTAATTACACATCGTTTTGATAAGAGCTTTATATTAAATGGCCTTGAAATAATTTTACAAAATAATATTTTTTCATTTAATAATCAATATTATAGTCAGGTAAAAGGTACAGCCATGGGGACAAAGGTTGCTCCAACATATGCAACACTTGTACTAGGTTATTTAGAAGAAACATTGTATTCAGAAATTAACAAACAGAAAGGTGAAGATTTTGCTAATTATATTCAATGTAACTGGAAAAGATTTTTGGATGATTGTTTTATATTTTGGCAAAGATCTCTAATTGATTTATTATATTTTGAAAAAATACTTAATTCACTTCATAAAGATATAGAATTTAAGAAACAACAAAGTACAGACAGACTTCCGTTTTTAGATGTAATGGTTATTAAGAAAGGAACATATATAGTCACTGATGTATATTTTAAAAGTACTGATTCTAAACAATATCTAAATTTTAAATCGTGTCATCCTAAACACATTAAAACAAATATCCCGTTTTCGCTAGCAAGAAGAATATGTGCAATTGTATCTGATAAGGAAATACTTAAGATTAGACTAAAGGAACTCGCCATCACTCTAATTAAAAGAAAATTTCCAATTCAACTTATAAAAACTGGTATTAAAAAAGCTTTGGAGATTCCCCGAACCACCTTACTTCAAGTTAAGGAGCAACTAAAAAACAAAATTCTTCCATATATTTCAAAATGTAACCCGAAAAACAGAGAATTGTTTGGCATAATTAAAACAAACATGGAAATTCTGAAACATGATGAAAAAATGAAAAAGATAATAAGCAACACCAACATAATAAAATGCAAAAGACAATTACCAAATTTAAAAAGCATTTTAATAAGTTCAGAATTTAAAGAAAACAATATAATGCCCTGTGTTAAAAAATGCAACGAACAGAGGTGTGGCCTCTGTGATTATTTAATAGAAGGATATTATTTAAAAGTTCAGAATAAAATATTTCATACAAAAGAAAATATGGACTGTACTGTTGAAAATGTTTTATATGTTTAAGTTTGCAACGGCTGCAAAGAATTTTACATAGGCCAAACAGGTGACAAACTCAGAAACAGAAAAACTGTTCATGCTCAGCAGATAAGAGACCCATCAACCAGACAATTACCTTTAAGTGAGCATTTAGATAAATGCTCTAAACAAGATCAGAAATTTTGTATTTTCCCATTTTATAAATTTCACAGTAAAAACGTTTGAGCTAGGTTATCTAAAGAACGCTATTTTATTGATGTTTTTAATCCAAAACTTAATACTATATAATGACGTTACTATTTTTAGATTATGCGTACACATGTGTACACAAAAACGTCGTCGTTACTATGCGACGACGTCACATTTGCCCTGATGATCATAAGAGAAACCGGTTGGCAAATAATTAAATAAGTTAACTCATGGACTGTGTTTTTTGTTTTATGTATATGTGACTTTTTTCCGGCACTTGTTTTCATTTTTTATATATATATATATATATATATATATATATATATATATATATATATATATATATATATATATATATATATATATATATATATATATATATATATATATATATATATATATATATATATATATATATATATATATATATATATACACATTTGTATATGTAAGGTATAGACGATCTATTACTAAAACACCAGGACATTTTGCGCGATTACTGCCCTGAAATTGTTTGTTGATTATCGCCTCATATTTCCGTGTTACCCATAATTCCAAGGTATTCGGTATAAAAAGTATCAAGCGCCGGCTAGACTTCACGCAACTGCCTGGAGACTTTCACTTTCTTATAGTAATTTCACCAAGATGCTCCGAAAGCGACTGACAAAACTTATTTTCTAATTCACATGAAGCGTAAAATAAAATATTTTACCATTATACTTCTAGTTTTCATAAATCATGTTTGCATCTACATAACTGATGTATCAACTGAACTTCATAACTCCATAAAAACTATAATAATACAGAAATAACTACACACGCGACAGTTAATATTTATGATTGAATAACTGTTTTATTATTTTGCTTTTCTCTGCTTTATGATTTTAAATTTTCTTTGTTAAACAACTGGCCATGAAAAAATATTTGATAAATGTCGTAAAAAAACATCTGCTAGGTAAAGACATTTTATAAAATAAAGGCACCTAAAATTGTTACCATATGAGAAAACAACTTTAACTCACAAGGTGGCCGCCATTCTGTGTACATGATTGCCAAATGTAAGTTAACATTACATGGAATAAACCATAGCGTAATTTAAAATATCTTTTCTACATTCCACAACTTTATTATTTTTACTTTTGTTATGTTTCTTAAACATTTAAGTACCGTGGAAAAATGAGGCACCGGTATGAATGTTGGTATGTTCTATTCATACATGACACGAATAACCAACAACCAAAATAAATCAAAGTGCTGAAGGCACGGCAGTTGGGACGTTCTTGAAGAATCAAAACAACCTTTTTTTACTATTTCGGGGACAGATAATTCAATGAGTGAAGAGTATTGCCGGTTGATAAATATATAGTGCACAATTCAGTAAATGAATAGTAGTTGATACAACAAGCAAATTCGTCGAATTTATATCCCCCGCCGAGTACTGGTTATTACTAACACAACAACTGAAGACATTAGGCTTTATTTATATATTTATTATGGCATAAACAGTAATATTCTTTGAACTTGATAAATATTCAGGGCAATAACAGAGCCATAAATCTGTGTTTAATAGTAATATCTGGAAATGCCAATGAGATGTATGCATACTACATAACTAATCAAGGGCCATAAATCTGAGTTATAAGTGTCTGACCGAAACAAGGCGACTATATGCACATCTCCTCTTCGTATCCCATAAAGTTTCATTGAATTCCAGCCAGTAGTTACAGAGAAGTAGCACGGAAAGGTTATTGCTCTGGTTGTATACTGCATAAGTTATCAAGGGCCATAACTCTAAGTTAAAATGTCTGACCCGAACAAGGCGACGATATGAGCATTTCCTCTTGGTATTGAAGGTTCCAATAAAGTTTCATTGAATTCCAGCCAGTAGTTGCAGAGAAGTAGCGCAGAAACAAATATTTTTCTATATGCTTTCTGCATAACTAATCAAGGGCCATAACTCTGAGTTAAAATGTCTGACCCCCATAAAGGCAATGAAATGCGCATTTTATCTTGGTATTGAAGGTTCCCATAAGGAATTGTTGAATTCCAGCCAGTAGTTGCAGAGAAGTAGCGCGGAAACGATTTTTGCTCTATATGCCTACTACATAACAAAACAAGGGCCCATAAATCCGAGTTAAAGTGTCTGATTCAAACAAGGTGACGATATGGGCATCTCCTCTTGGTATTGAAGGTTCCCATAAAGTTTCGTTGAATTCAAAG
>NW_026855935.1:0-20032 GCF_026571515.1 Ruditapes philippinarum | reverse complement strand
TCTTGTCTTTTCCGGATGATGATTTTGATTTGCTCATGTTTTTACTTTTCAACGATTTAGGATGACTTCTCAGCGTCATTATCGAGTGTTTTGGTTTTGGATAAAGTTTTATCCATTTGCTTGTTTGTGGTTTCCTTTGATTTGTAAATACTTTCGGAAGACTTTGATTTGCTTTTCTCCATGTCTGTCTTAGATTGCTTACTGTTTTCATTTACAATCGACTTATTTATTGTTCCGTCATTGTTTCCTGATTCCATACTTATTTTGTTTTCGCCGGATTTTGAAAATGTTTTCCTTTTCAATTCACTTTTGCTTTTCATGGACTTAATACTTTTGGTTTGCGATGCTTTGTTGGATGAACCTCCAGATTTCTTGGACTTGCTTTCATCAACTGTACCCGAGGTTTTGGTAGACATTTTTGATTTACTTAATGTTTTACCAACACTATTTCCAGATGTTTTTGATTCTGCACTCTTTGCACTAAGTCTTGCAGATCCCGCAGCCCCAATAACGCCGCTGTTGTCGGATACATCGTTCGATTCCTTGGACTTATTTTTATCATCTTTACCCGAGGTTTTGGCAGACATTTTCAATTTACTAGATGTTTTACCAAAACTATTTTCAGGTGTTTTTGATTCTGCACTTTTTGAACTTGTCGATCCCTTTGCCCCAATAACGCCACTATTTTTGGATGCATCGTTCGATTCCTTGGATTTGCCTTCAACATCTTTACCCGAGGTTTTGGCAGACATTTTCGATTCACTTGATGTTTTACCAAAACTATTTTCAGGTGTTTTTGATTCTGCACTTTTTGAACTTGTCGATCCCTTTGCCCCAATAACGCCACTATTTTTGGATGCATCGTTCGATTCCTTGGAATTGCCTTCATCATCTTTACCGGAGGTTTTGACAGACATTTTTGACTCGCTTGATTCCTTTCCTACACTTTTTCTAGATGTTTTTGATTCTACACTTTTTGAGCCTGTTGATTCCTTTGCCTCCATAACGCTGTGATTGTTAGATGTCTTCGAACTTTTTGATTTAGTCGAAGAATTTTGTTCCGAACCTTTGACCTTGTCTGATCCTTCAGTGTAATCATCTGACGACTTTGAATCGACATCATCTTTTCCTGTTGATTTAGTCTCATGGTTTCCCGAACGTTCGTTACTCGATCTTTCTTTAGAGCTTTTATCCATTGATCCAGATTTACTTCTTGAAGAACTGGTAACAACTGTTGCCAATAAACTAACTAATAGCACTAGTGTGATAACCCTCATTCTGGAAGTTTTAGAGATACGAGTGATCGTTCAATAGTAATGAATGAACCAGACAAGCTCCTTTATATACGTTTTTGAATTGATCAGCAAATATTTGACGACTTCGTAATTTTGCAAAGCATCTATGTACTATGTACACTCTTTTGTCTTTATTTTAATACGGAAAAGAAAAAACATTTTTTTTTATATCTTATTGCAGTATATTTAAATTATTTATTTATTTAATATTTATTTATTTATTTATATTTATAAAAACTGTTTTATTTCATGTTATTTGTTATCTATTTTATTTTATTTTGTTTTAGTGGGTGTTGGTGGGTTTAAGTGAGGCAGTGAGGGTGTGATTAGTCGGAATGTATTGAAAAAGATCCGTTCTAAAAGACCGCTTGTTATAAATGAAATAAATAAGGAATATTTTATTGTCATTCACAAAGCTTTAACATTTTAAGCCTATTATAGCATTCGGCGCGATATGACCAGTTATGTGTTGACGTGCCGTAAAAATCCAAACAAACAAACAAAGGATATCACGAATTCTTCTGTATTAGGGATGGGATGGAAATAATTTGAAAATTAGTATTAATGTTGCAATTTTGAAAGTTACTGATATTACTTACTCTATCTTCTATTTGAGTATACTCTGTTTAACTTTATGCGTATCTCTTTTTGCACATATTCTCAGAAAAGTACAACCTGTCTCGTTAACATTTAATAAGTATTCATTTTACTGTCAAAATCTGTTTTTCTAAGGTGGTTGATTTACGCAAGGTCTTATTAGTGTGGAATCGGAACATCTCGGCTACTATCCATAATAACTCCTTATCTGCAGTTGTTGTGAGATAATTAATAAACAAGTTCTTTATAAAGTTTAATAAGTCATCTAAAATTCACCTGTTTTTTATTGTGATGGGACTTTAGCTAAAATCTGACATTGAAAATAATTTAAAAAAAATAGTCGTGCAAGAACTTTTGTACATACAGTTCATCCTAATTGGGAGTATCTATACATCTGTTTCTTAATCCAATTAGCAACCAAGCGTTACCCCTTCTATGTCCCTACCTTTGTATAACAATAAGAATAATAACACTTATATTAATTACTCACTCTGTAGATAAGTGCACAAACAATAATCTTTCGTAGTACATACTAAATTACAAGTATTACGGCACTGGTTTTGGTACAAAAACATACATCAAGTACAATAAAGGGATTTAACGGGGACAAAAACCCCAGTTCCCATGTCACTGATTATGACGAGATATTACCATGGCTAATTAAATTTATATTATTAATGAAAGATCTCTGTTTTAACCTATTAGAAAGGTGAACATGAGTGCAATTTAAATTTGTAGACAGTTTAAAAAAATTATCTTGTTATTTAGAAAATATTTTTAAACTTTTTTCATGCTCTCATTCTGTTGTTTTAAATCATGTATAATGCTTAGGATCAAGAGGGGATGGAGCTCAGCACATCTACTGGGATTTTAGCTTATATTTAGAAATCCCTCTGTGATTTTGATATCGATTTACGTTTTTTAGTAACAATTACGCAAAAGCTAGTGATAACGATGCAAAACATTACAAGTGAAAATTACGCAAAAATATTGAAAACCATGTAATAACTAGTGGGAACCACACAAAAACTATTGAAATTACGCAAAAAATAGTAAATATCACCCAGAAACTAGTGAAAAGCATGCAAAAAATGCAAAAAAATACAAATGAAGATTACACAAAAATATAATTATCACGTAAAATATTTAATACAGTTTCAATACAAAATGTTTAATCGAACAGTAATTTAAATGTGAATAGACGATTATTGGCCGTTTATATGAAGAAAGTACACAAATTAAACGCTGGGCAAATGCGCCTCCCCTCCCCTTTTTTTTCATTCTCCCATTGGGTTTTCTGTGTCCCATGAGTGCTCCAGTGGAATTAAAACCCCATTTTCATACAATGGGAGAAAAAAATCAATGGGATTTTTTTCTTCATTTTTTTAATGTGTTGATTATTATATACTTATAATGAAGTCCGATTATTTATTTATTTATCTATTTATTGCGTTACTGTGATACGTTCTTGTTTAATTTAACTGCACACACATGTTAACATTTACAGGGAAAATCACACTGCCATTTATGATATGCGTGACTAAGGCTACTATGTAAATACATTTTTTTTCATTGCCGAACTATTTTTTTACCGTGGAAGAGACATATATATAACATCTAAGGAAGGATGATAAAATAAATAAAACATCTACCACTGTCTAATTCCAAAATTAAAAGGAATTGTCCAATCATTCCTTTTTGCAGCCTCCGAGTGAGGCTTTTTTTGAGTGTAGAAATTAATGTTTTATAGAAATGTTGGATAAATGAAAAACAAGTGACTTTTTTATTATATTTAATTTAAAATTTGATTTAATACATTGAAAAGATACATATAACAAACATTTTGATTGGCCGATTGAACAAACATGTAATGCTCATTTCATTACATAGAATAAAATATGTTAAAACATCATTTGAAAATATAATCGCTCAACCGAACAAAGAATTCCTGTGGGGGTAGACGTTTTGTTCGGTCAATCGAACAAATATGCTATACACAAGCACATTTCATTAGATGGAAAAATACATCCAGTAAAAAGAGAAAAATAAAGTGTTTTTTTTTGGTCAACCGAACAAAAAATCCTGTATAAGAATTCCTGTATAAAGACATTTAGTTCGTCGACCCAACAACACTGCTATACAAAAACACATTTCATAAAATCATGTTACATCTAATAAAAATATACAAAATTCGGTCGACTGTACAAAAAAAGAAAAAGATGAAAAATCCTGTTCAGGAATTTCCGTATAAGACATTTTGATCTGTCAACCGAAACAAAATATTAATGTAAAAATCCTGTTTAAGAATTTATGCAAAGACATTTTGTTCGGTCGACTGAACAAAAATGCTTTACAAAACCACATTTCATTTGATAGAAAAAAAGCTTACATCAAAATTAAAGATTAACATTAACATATTTTTTGGTCGACCGAACAAAAAAAATGATATAAAATCCTGTTCAAGAATTCCTGTACCAGACATTTTGTTCAGTGGAACTAACAAAAAAAATACGATAACAAATCCTGTATAAGAATGGTTTGTGTAGGACATTTTTGTCGGTCAATCAAAAACAAACTGTTTTACAAAAGCACATTTCATTAGATCAAAAATACATGTTACCTCCAATGAAAATATAAAAAAAAATGTTATTTTTACGACACATAACTGCACACCCAGTCCTACTTTCTTGAGTTTTTGAACATCTAACATGTTCTAAATACATTATTGAAGTATCATTAAGGTGACAACGGAGTCAATTACCACTGAAAATACCTAAAATGAGATTTTTTGCTTAGTATATTTATCAACCTTTTCTGAACACATTCGTGATTTAATTTTGGAAGCAGTTAGTCCAAAAAATGTGTTTTTAAACGTTTTAAAACGGTTCCTGTACTATTTTTATCTGCTATCGCGTAACCTGTCAATTATCGTTAACGCTCCGCCCCCTGTTGAGCATCAATGAGGGAAATCGGTAGTTCCATATATCCGTGAATTACCGTCCATACTGGTCCATACTACTCGTAATTCATGTATCGTACAAATACCGTACATCTTTTATGAATATCGTCTACCTTTTAGTTAGCCTTTTTTATAAAATAAGAAATTGTCGGCCAATGTACGTAACATAATGTATGAAACATAAATAATTAAGCATAGCGACAATTAAATCGCACGACCACGGGGTTGATTAAAAATATAGTTGCTAAAATATCCATAATGTGTGAAAATAATTTGTCTGTCCCGTTAATCTGATAGATATTACATTGAGTTTATGGACTTTTGTACGGATTCAAGGGCTTGCTTTACATTCAACCTCGTTTTCTAACAATGTCAAGTAAAACAACAACAAAAACAGACAACATTTTTTATGTGAACGCCTATATGACTTGTGGTAAGGTCTCCCTGACACATTTCTAAACCATTTAGGTTGTCTAAGGATGATTATTTCTCTATGAATCAATAAAAAAAGATAATAAAATAAATTATCAGTGAATGCTTTGAATAAATTGTTCGCTAGTAAATCGAACACAGTACTAATAAACCTGGGAGAAAGTTTGGTATTTATTGTATATCCCAGTAGAAACTGGATCTCTATGCCGTGCATAGATGATTTTCATGATAATAGAAGTCAAGAAGGTCAGATCATAATGATCGAGTGATACCTTTTATTTCTATTAAAATATGTGAAGCATTTATATCAATTGGAGGAAGAAATATATAAATTCCGTTCTTATTTGTACATCTACCATGGACTTTAAAAGACTGTCAGAAGCTCAGTTTTTTTGTTATTTTAATTTATATTTTAACGGAATTTCATACACGAGTACACAGATAGAGTGACACTGGTATAATATAATAATAATGCTGATGATAATAATAATAAACTTCAAATGTGAAACAATTAAATACCCCGCTAGCGGTGCACAAATACGTCCCATTTCCCCCCACCGAGTGCCTCAAATTTTACCGAAAGTCACGTGACATGTGCAACCGATACCAGACTGACGGTAAATCACGTTAAGATTTGAAGAAATTTCTGTTATAAACTGATATTAATCAGCAACTTTTTAATTGGTCAGATGTCACTTGGTCATAAAATGTTGTTAGAGTATGTTACCGCAACTTGTGACCCTCTCTGGTGCGATATTTGTGTATTATGTAATTATTTAGCGTGAAACGAAGGGGTCCGAGAGAGAACAGCCGATTTATGACACTTCGTTTGATGCGGGTCGGACTAACTTTGAATCGGCATAACTTTTTTAATAATCAAGCAATTAACATGCGGTTTAAAGCACATGAAAGGGAATTCATTTACGGAGGGAACCGTGTCAGGGATTTTTGTGTGCTCAATCAGCGACTTAATTATCTTTAATTACGTAATATGTATGGTGAAAAAAGTCGCATAAAATGTTCGACGTTACGTAATATTTTTTTGAGAAAAGATAGAAAAAATTTGAGACACGGTTCCCCAGATATTATAAGTATGTTTATTTTCCAAAAGTTTGATGACAAAAAAAATAAAAAATGACTTTGATATGACGATTTAAAATTTTAGGATTTTTATTAAAAATCAATCATTTACAAAGGCATTTTTTTCAAATATGTTATTTTTTATGATGATCAACGACATTTAATGCACAAAGATTAAATAAATAACAATTATTACTAAAATAAGTTGGTTTAAATGACATTTATGTGATTACCACGGAAAGTGTCTGTTGTCACCTTAAACACAGATTTGACCTTTAAAAAATATATAAAAATTACTGACTTCTGAGGCATAATGTGCCTTTAAATAAATAAAAATAAAAAAGTAGCATTTTCTTTCGGTTAGTCATTAATGTGGGCTAAAACATCAGAGTTGCTGTTTATCAGTGTGTGATCGTAAAAGGCGGATAAATGGGTTTAAAACAAGAGCCTTTACATCTCCTAGATCCAGCAGGTGATGTGGTTTTGAACCCACACGTGTGTTGCTTTAAGTTGTATCATCCGGGGTTTGCCAAAATCATATGTTTCGGCGCCATGTTACCTAAATTGTGAAGCGAAGTAAAACCAAACAAACTAAACCAAACACTAAGCCCGGCATTACCTTTTACTGCATACTACACATGTACTCACAATAATATAGCATTACCCATTCAATTCTTTAAAAATAAGTATATTTGAAAAACAAAAGCTTTGCTTTTAAATTGAATAATTTACCCGAATGTTCAATTTTCAGACATCAGCAGCCTAAATGCAATTAGGCATTTGTGTATTCTTGAAAGATTATTTTTTGATTATGTTAAATTTTCAAACCAAACAGTCCTACAGGTTCATCAATTCCTTCATGGTCCTACTGCGTCATTGATTATTTTATGGTCATTCAGAATAATTGATATTTTAATGGTTCTTCAGAATAATTGATTCCTTAATGGTCCTTCAGGATAGTTGATTACTTAATGGTTCTTCATGATAATTTATTCCTTAATAGTCCTTCAGAATATTTGATTCCTTTATGGTCCTTCAGAATAATTTATCGTTCATAGTCCTCCAGGAATTATTGTTTTCTTCATAGTCCTTCACTATCATTGTTTTCTTCATAGTCATTCAGGATCATTGTTGTCTTCATGGTCATTCAGGATCATTGATTCTTGCATAGCAGATGGCGTTTCCGCGAGTGTTACCCATTTTGGAAATTTCATCTGGCATGGGGGTGCCAGATGAGTCGCGTGCCAAACAACAACGTCATTTTAGCGCCCTTTATGAATGAACATCGTTAAAATGACGTCGTTTTAGAAGGGAAATATGTACTTAGGATGACGTCGTTTCGCCGTTAAATTTTAAGTTGTAAGTTCATACGATATTGTAAGAAAATAGTTATGGATGAAATGACTTAAATTTCCATGAACATATATCATATTGAGGTAAACCATTTTAAATATGAAATAATATGGCAGAATATGCAGGAAATAATATCTGACATATATCTGACGAACCGCAACATATGACAGATATTATTATTCCAGCACATTAGTGTTGAAGATTGGATACCGTCCGCTAACCTCACAGGAACAGACTCAGTCAAACCGAATCTGCAACTTTAATATAATTATAACATTGTTTTCATTGCTTCCGATGGATAACCTTTTTTCCAGATTGTCATTAATGTTCCTAGTTACTAATCAAGCACTCCCAGTAAAATCATAGCAACCATTTACAAAGGACATGTTGACCATTTTCACGGAAAGGCTTTTGTACGCCTTGTCATATTCATAGGGGCGACTTTTGTCCACCTATCATTTTTACGGGGAAGCGAAGAGGCTTTTGCCCGCCTTGTCATTTTTACAGGATGGGTCTTTTTTAAATTTATTTATTTTTTATAATTTGAATTTATAATTAATTTTAACACTATTAAAAACAATAAAAGAACACCTCTCAAATAGATTTATTTCATTGTATTTATATTAAACGTGCTATACATATCTTAGAGCATCCTCTTAGAAAAGAAAATGATTATATTGTTAAAAGTAACATGTATATATAACTGGTTTAAATATAATTGTCTTGCTTCATGTACATGGTATTGCGATTTAATACGGATAAACACTTGTTTATCACGTGACTGTATTGAATAAAATATAGATTTATCAATTTTGTATATATGTAACGCTTATGTACCTTTGCTACAAATCTAATGAAATATAATGTTCTGTTCTGTTCTTGTCCGCCCTCTTATTTTTGGTATGAAGGGCTTTTGTCCGGGAGTGCTGTGGTCCGTTTCCCGTTTAAACCTTTTAAAAATGTTATTGATATCAACTACGTGCTTTCCCTGTATGTTTTTGAAGACTTTTTTGTGTTTATAATAATTATTTCAAGAAGTAAAATTAAGTAAAAAAATAAACACTCGTATTTATAAAATCTTTGTTTTTAATTTAGCAGTCGTAATTATAGCTTTTTGTTAAAAGCTATGTTTTCTAATAGAATTTAATAAGTTGAACTAACATACACTTGTCTATGAACGCCTGCACTGTGCAGGAAGGACGGTGGTCTTTTTTCATTATGCGGTTTTCTCTTTTGCAACTAAATAATACAGTCTGACGAACTTGCATAGCAACAAGGCGTGTTATAATAAGTTCTTTAATTTACAATATCTTTTTTTATATACCTGTTACAGTCTGTAATTCCCTTCAATGACATTTTAAATTTTCTATATGAAATATGAAATATATTGTGCCCTTAAAGACATATTTTTATGAATAAACTCTCTATTCTATGCAGATTGATATAATCATTCACTTAAGACCAAGGCAAGGGGAGATACTCCCGGTATGCCACGGTGCTGGGGGTGTTCAATTTATTAACATGCATTTTTTATGCATTACACACTCACGCCCGGCAAACTGTCGCTCCACTTCAAAATTGTGGTGTACGGTAAAACGAGCGAACGGCATTTCCGAGATAGAGCGGAAGTCCGATTTAAACGCCTAATTGTAAGTATTGTTTATGTTTTTGTCTGTTAGTCATTTAAGTTGTATTTTTTTGAAAAACGGAAAATGTAGTTCCGTGTAGGATTGATTTAGGCTTCCAATTATCTAAGCTGTTACAAAAAGAAAATTATATTAAGCCCGGGAGAACTTTTCTCCCTGACGAAGCGAACGATTATTTGTAGAATATTGAACTTCCCAACCATAGAAATGCCATACCCTTCGGATTTCTTGAAAAAGTGTATAAGTAAATTATCAACCCGTAATAAGAACTTGTCCCTCGTGCAAAATAAATACTCCTGAAGGAATTCTTAAATTTGTAAATCGATATTTTTCGAAAGTAGTGGAGCGAAAGGGCAAGAGATGGAGCAAAAGGTTCGATGTTGAGCGCAAGGCGATATTTATTTGACGTATTAGGAGGAGCGTAGTCAATGATTTTTTACATATAAAAGCTATAGAAGTTTAAATAAACGTGATCAAGTGTTGAGACCGAGATATATATATACCTTTTAAAGACAACTAATAAAGTGTGATATCCTTTCAACGACTATAGCGTAATAAATGTAATCGCGAAGGTGTTACCTATGGCTGCCGTGTAGATTCCATTATTTATGTTCGAAATTTGGATGAGGCCCGACCATTGAATCATACACATGTTTGCATGGCATAATACAGGATGCCACTTATTCGAGGTCAATCATGATTTTTCACACGGTTATGTACATTTAAAAACGTGTGTCCGTGCAAATTCGACAAAATCAAATATTTTCAGTTGTACCGCGAACAAATAGAAATTTCTACTATAACTAGGTCTATTATATTATTGATAATTTTAGTCCGTTCTGCCTTTTTTATTACGTTCGTTTTGTGCATAGATAAACAAACTAAATCTTAGATATTTATTTTAACTTATTTTTTTCTTAAACCAAGATTTGTACTGCAGTGTTTGATTATAAAAGTTAACATTTCTATTTACACTTTGAGAGGAAAATAAAAACTAAACAACAATGCTAAATAAGGGAGGAAGTATCTTGAAACATAACTGGAACACGTGTTATATCCTTATAACGAACGACACCTTTCAACCTTTCATAGCTTCCCAACCCTTTCCCAAATTTCATGAAACTGGCTTTTTTGGTTTCTCTAACATTTACGTTAGAGTTTTTAATGACAGAAATCTTGTAAACGAACTCGTTTTTAAAAATTTTTTAAATTTTAAGGGTTTCCAGCTTTGCAAAATTTTTTTTCTTTCTGACCGAAATCAAATTTTTCAAAAAACATAACATTTTTGGCGGAAAATCCCCGTTACACGTACATTTTCCCTGCTGGGAAAACATTTTTTCGGGGGACAACTGAAAAAATTCGTTTTGCGAATTTGCAGGGACACATTTTTTTAAATTTTTCAAAACCCGTATGAAAAATCATTTGACCTAGAATAAGTGGCACCCTGTATTATCCATGCTAATGGTTGTTTCAAGGGTCGGCCTCATTCCAAATTTCGAACATAAATAATGGAATCTACACGGCAGCCATAGGTAACACCTTCGCGATTACATTTATTACGCTATAGTCGTTGAAAGGATATCACACTTTATTAGTTGTCTTTAAAAGGTATATAAATTTGTATATATCTCGGTCTTAACACTTGATCATGTCTATTTTAACTTCTTTAGCTTTTATATATAAAAAATCATAGACTACGCTCCTCTCTAATACGTCAAATTAATATCGCCTTGCGCTCAACATCGAACCTTTTGCTACATCTCTTGCCCTTTCGCTCAACTACTTTCGAAAAATATCTATTTACAAATTTAAGAAATCCTTCAGGAGTAATTTATGTTGTACGAAGGACAAGTTCTTATTACGGATTGATAATTTACTAATACACTTTTTCAAGAAATCTGAAGGGTATGGCATTTCTATGGTTGGGAAGTTCAATATTCTACAAATCATTGTTCGCTTCGTCAGGGAGAAAAGTTCTCCCGGGCTTAATATAATATTCTTTTTGTAACAGCTTAGATCATTGGAAGTCTTAATCAATCCTACACGGAACTACATTTTCCGTTTTTCGAAAAAATACAACTTAAATTAATTACAAGACCAAAACATAAACAATACTTACAACTAGGCGTTTAAATCGGCCTTCCGCTCTATCTCGGAAATGCCTTTCGCTCGTTTTACCGTACACCACAATTTTGAAGTGGAGCGACAGTTTGCCGGGCGTGACACTGTAGTGAATTAGCTGATACACATTTTGGTACCTGAAAGGCTTTATCTGCCCCTCGTCGAACGAAGGATTTATTGTGTTGTTTTTACTTTTATAAATTAACCTAAATGTCCTTTAGTCGCGAGACAATTTAAGTGTGTTCGGATTTTTTAATTTAATTGCACAACCCTTCACATTTTCTGCATTTGTTACCGCATTTGTTATCGCTTAATTTTCAATGTTTTCAAGTGTTGTACTTTCACATTCATGTTGAATGGTATTGTCAGTGGATAATCAAGCGAATACTGATACAGAATAATTGCTGCCAAGTATATGACAGACTCTGTAAGAAACCAGTCGTTCTCATAAATAATGACAGGATATGAAATACAGGTATAATGTGTATTCGTGCTAATGTACACTGTTTTTTTCTACTCATGTTTTGGTATTTATTTTGATTATAAGAAAAATACCAATGATATTATTGACATTTCTAGATTTTGTTTCTATATTTTTCTGGACATTTACATTTACTTAAAATGCACTGGATTGATAGAATGATGTTATTTCATTTTAGTACAGTAATCCCGACAGGGACTTTGGTCTCTTTCTTGTGAGCTTCCGGAACGTCGGTGGTTCTACCCAAGTGCCCGCCTGTGCCTAAAATAATGCACCTAAGGGCATCTGAGGGTCTTCTGCCATCAATGAAGCTGGAAAGTAGCCATATGACCAATACCGTGGGCATCTGGTGTGAAATCTCAGGTATTCTGAAACTACGTGGACGGGAAAGTAAAATCAGTCCAGTATGGATTCTAAATTTTGTAGATTTTACTGCTGCAAACTTCCTTCCTTTTGTCAATGAGGTTTTTCCCGAAAACTATCTCAGTGTTTGTCTTCAGTAACATATTTCAATTTACTTTTTGTATAGCAATTTAATGCTATATGAGGATGTCCTCTCCATTTTACAAAACAATTTAACATCGAGATATTTGGTTAATCCACTATGTTAAGAAAGCAAACATTCAATTTACTTAAAGTGACATTATGCTCATTTGTTTCTTATTCAAGTTGAGGTTGATTCATTTCAAAAGATTGACCGTTATATTGGTGATTGACCAACAGTTGTTAATGTTCAGGATAAATATAATCTGCTAAAGATACATTAAAAGACTGCCCCACTCTTTTTATAAATTGAAAGTTACATGTCAACTCCGATACATCTTTACAAAACTTTCATTGCGACACGTGAGTTATCTTTCATTCATGTAAAGTAAGTTATAAAATTGAATGGAATTATGGCAAAATGTTATTTATTTTTGACTTTCAATTGTTCACTCATTATATATCTTTGAATGGGCTTAATGCCACTTTAAGGAAAATATTTACGCTTCATTTAAAACAAACAACACACTAGGATGAAGCTGACTGGTTCAGCATATGTTTTATGAAGGTCATAGGTGCAGGACATAATGCAGTTAACCAATAACCACGTGTTTTAGGAAGGAACTGGATTACGCCGTGTGTTGACGTCATATTACGCGTCATAAAATGTGCAATTTTCAAAAATACGGCGCTTTACGTTGTTGTTTCTGGCGTACTTTGATATCTAATGCTAGTTCTATGTACAGGTAAGTTTGAATGCAAGTCAAAAGCACTTTCATGCTGTTATTCACTTTCGATATCGTCTTCCAAATAATTGAAAGTATAGTACATTTTTTGTATTGGTTTTAACCCATTGCTTCATGAGCATTTTGTGAAAAATGGCTGTTTTCATTGAAAAGTCTCCCGTTACAAGTTCAAATTGCTATAATACTATAAAAACTGCTTCAACACTAATCAAACTTGGCACAAATGTTGACTGGACCATTGTCCTTGCAACAACATGCTCAGGCTTAAATTTTCTGTTACCATGGCAACGAGGGGACATCTCAAAATTGCCAAAAATCACTATTTTGCGTTGATTTTTTCCATCAAAATTGATTTCAAAGTGCTGCAACTTCTCAATGGATTGAGATAGAGTCAAATGCTTTTCAGCGTTGGTTACACGTTACCTTATGATCAATCTGGGGTCATTTACAGCCTCTCACAAGTCCAAAATTTTCTTGGCGAGGAGGGGGACTCCGCCCCCCTTCAAACCCCCCAAACAGAAGGGGGCACATCCCCCTTCTGGCAACCCCCTGATGTATCTTTTGGTTGGGGGGCCGCGCCGAAAAAAGGGTCACTTTTTTTAACAACATTTCTCAAACAAAAACAAGTGTTTGGGGCCTAAATAAGGTATTTTTTCATCATTTGAGACAACAAAAGGGGGGGGGGGTGAAAAAGGCGTTAAAAGGCGTGTATATGAAGTAATGGGTTAAAGGCGCTGTGATAATCTAAATTTCATGTTTCTGTGATTAAATATCAGGATACAGGCTTTTATTCCGGATTATAAACACCTTAATACTATGACAAAAAATAAAAACAAACAATTTCTATTTTTTATATTTTATTATTTTTTTTTCATTTATTTTATAATGCCATCTTTAAATTTGTATTTTTTACACATTTTTTTGTTTAACTATGTACAATGTCTTTTTTTTATCACTGGGGGATTATTTTTTGTATTTTTTCATCTTTGCAGGGGGACTATTTACAGGAGAAAGTTTATCGCATTTCTTGGTCGGCATCGGTAAGTCATAATATATAAAATTGGCTAAAATCATAGTCGGTTATAACGGTCCATGGTAGGTCGATCGGGGTTTAGGTATATTCTTGGTTGATTATTCGTGGTTAGTCTATTTTCCTTTGGACGGTCCATTTTCTGAAATTAAACAAAATAGATTATGTAAGTCATTATCATCATCATCATTATCATCATCGTTACGATTATCATCATTATCATTGATATATTTATGAAATTAGTAGATAAGGAAGAAGTTAAGTAATTTTTCTTTCACATGACGTAATAACAATCGTTTTAATAAAAAAGTGAAATTACAAATACTATCTTATGTGCATTTGATATATGTAAACGTATCTTGTAAAATAAAATTCTACTTTGCCTTATTTTGGCATTACATAATCATGGTAACAAGATTACTCAGGCAATGAGAATATTTTTCATATTTCCAAACCAACGTATTTTGCTGAATTTTGACAAACATTTAAAGATGGAATTATCACTACTTTAAAATGAAATGAATAATGTCACTATACTTTGCATATTTTCCAGTGTTTTAGTTATAAAATATATCTGGTATATTTTATGACTCACAGGTAAAATGTAAAGAAAATAGTGTCACTCACGAGGTCTGGCAACTCCTTGGCAAACTTGACAACTGCACGCAGCTATTACAGGAACGAACATGGTCTTCAATTTCTGAGATTTACCTTCACCACAGAGCACGTTCACTTCCTTGTAACTTCTGACGTCACCCGTACAGCATCTGATGACGTAACAAACAGCCAAAAGTTAGTAAAATCTATTATAGTTATGTCAATTTTGGAAGTTTAAATTGACAAAATGATGAGGAATCAATGCACATTTGCCATTTATTGATCAACGTTACTGTGCTGCTCAAGCAAAATTCTCGAAATATGTTTACGATTATTCTATACATATGGAATACTTGTTCAAGTATATGGCATGTACATAAGTGCAAAAGAGTTCGTTAGGTAATCTTAGTGTTCAGACATTCAGCATTCAGGACCAAAGTTCAACACCGAAGTGATCAGCACTAACAATCTATGTCTCCATATTTACTTCGCATTGATTGTGAGACAGCTTTAGGAATCTTAAAATAGTTTCAAGAAGTGAACCTTCTTCAACTCTGACCCTTTATATTTTTGAACTAGTTTTGCTCTTGAAATTCGAGTTTGTTTGGCTTTTTTGCATTTTGATTTAAAAATCTTTTTCTCCAACATTCCCTTGGAACATTGGCTGGCTTTCTAAAATGAGCTATATATTTCTACTCTTGTTTTGGTTTTAACAATATCCATTTCTTCTTCCTTCATATTTCAAACAAAATTTCAATACATAAATTACAACCAGGATTGAGTAGAAAGTTTAAAGCTTATATGAAACTCTCTCCTGAAAGTCTTACTCTTGTGGTTCGAAGTGTTTACAAAATAAAATTTGTTGGACAATGGGCGATCAGGAGTATAACTTTATCTGCTTTTGGACATCCAAAAACATTTCATTTAATTAATTTTTTCTGTGTTTTTTTTTTCTCGTTTAGAAATAAGCTCCGGAAATATCAGAAACTTTAAACTCACCTGCACTCGTTGTCAAGCATGGCGTCGGTCTTGGCTAGAAGCATTGGGACCGAGGTACTGTTACCGCATGATCCCTCGCAATATGTGAACTCTATCTTGGATACGGACCGACAGAAATGGCTTGGATCCTCCAGGTAGTCGGATCGTTTGTACAATGTGCACGAATCTTGAAATGAGTAAAAAGATGTGGTTAAGATAATGTTTATGATTTTATGTTTTATCTATATTTGAAATTCTAATGGAAAATCTAATGGCCCATTGTAGACCAATTCACTTTAAACGCTCACAAGTTTTGACTCACGATTATTTCTGCAAAAGGTCAAGTTTAAGCAATGGATTTAATTTTGATTGTGTTTAAATAACCGACTTCGCTGTCTTAACTATACTATGCTGGTTTTACACGTGACACCAAGGAGACAAGAGAAACTAGCACCATATAATATTTTTAATTTTATGTTGTTTTTTGTGTAACAATGCCTTACCTGTACGTTCAACACATCTTGGGCAACATGGGTTTGGTACGTCGTAGCTGAGTACTTCACCCTGAAATTCAAACATACATTTAGTGTGTGACTGTGAGAAAATCTTAACCTGCTTTAACTGAAAGTGATTAGCCTTTGCCACCAGTATAAAGCCAGGCCAGCATGCACATTCATGCAGTCTGATCAGGCTCTATACGGTTGGCTGACTTTAAATTTTCATTTGGATATCCCCCAAAGTGTAAATGGACAACTCCATATAAAGATACTGGTCAAGTTTATCGAACAAATTCAGCAGGAATAATGTGAAAGAAGTGGAATTCAATTTAACGCTTTTACAAAACAATGCAAGAAATAATGATCTTTTCTTAAAAAAAATAAAATTAAAAAGAATAAAGAAAAAAATAATAATGGGATGCCTACCTCTCCACATTCGGGTATTTCACAAACAGGCGTACATTTAACACTTCCGGCAATACACTCGCAGACGGAACATTCGTTGTCCTCGGATGGCCAGGTCTCGCCAGACTGTAACAACAAACACATTGAATAATTGTCAAAAATAAATGTCAGGTGAGCTAGATTTAATGTAACACATTAATTGAATATTTGCGTTTATCTTTTTATACATATTTAATAGTTCAATACATAAACTTAGATGAAAACTAAAAGCCGTCAGACGGACTGAATGCTTTCTTATCGTTTACAACTCCTTTATTTCATTATAAAATGGCTCAACTTTTATTGCTATAAAAATAACATTTACCTTCTTATATTCACCGTCAACAAAGCATTTGTCACACTCGTTAACTTTTACGCAATCACCGTTCTCGTCACGGAAGTAGTCATCTTCGCAGACACAGCCGTCCTTGAGTTTCTCCTCACAGTTTTCAGGTACTCCACTAAGTCTGTTCTCACAAGTGTGCTCACACAACGTGTGGTTGGAATATTCTTCATTAGGTCCGCAGCCTTTTTTGATAAAAATAAGAGCCTTTGCTAATTTGTGAACGCAAAAGAAACCCCTAAGAATATTTTATTTTCGTAGAGGCGATTTATACAAAAAAGCCGAGCAAAATAATCCATTAGCAACATTGTAAAAATCTTTAATGAAGACACTGCAAAGTATGGAAGTCATAAAACTTATTATTAACATTAGTAAAGACATGTATTTAATGAACCCATCTTATACTCTTACTAATAAATATAAATAAAAAATAAAAAACCTCAGAACACGACAATATCCAGATATTTTTTTATTCTTTTCGTAAGCATTTCATAGCATTTTGTGATTTAACTCTGTAAATAGGTTATCTAATAGTAGTAAAAATGTTTGTAAAACTTACGACATGCTTTCTTATAGCATAAGGCAGAATCGTTGAGGTCTGGACAATCCGGAAGTTCCGGTCCACGAATGCGTCTGGTTCTGGTCTTTCGGCCAACACCGCAATCCTCGGAGCAATCCGACCAGTCCGACCATTGGGTAACATTACATTTCACTGTAACAAGATTATTTGATTAATTGTATATCATATTTCACTTAAATTTCACTGTAACAAGATTATTTGATTAATTGTATATCATATTTCACTTAAATTTCACTGTAACAAGATTATTTGATTAATTGTATATCATATTTCACTTATATTTCACTGTAACAAGATTATTTGATTAATTGTATATCATATTTCACTTACATTTCACTGTAACAAGATTATTAGATTAATTGTATATCATATTTCACTTTTTATGTTATGAATTTTAGTAATTTTCCTACTCCATATAACAATGAAATATTCATGAATACGTATTTGTATTATAAATATTACTTACTGTCACACTCGTGCTCCAAGCAAGATTCAGTTTCTTGTAAGACCTTGGCACAATTGTCACTGTTGGCGCCATTTTCGTATTCACGTGCACGTGTCCTGGTTCCTCTTCCGCACGTGGTAGAACATTCAGACCATACACTCCAGGCGGAAACTGTACAGCCTGTAACACATAAAACATACGAGACGTGCAAAAGTTTATGATTTCCTTGGAATTTAGCAGTGATTTAAGGGACGCCTATCAAAGTCTTCTTCACCGATTGAAATTTTCTTTTAAATCGAATTTTTCCAAAAAATCTGAACTTACCCTGTTTTATTTTTTTTATCTCAAACTTTTGCTATTTTAGTAATATTTTATATAATTATAACGTCGAAGATTACATTTGTACATGTATTAAGTCAATTTGTGATCTAATGATTATTACATCTATACGCATCCCTCTCAGTTTTTTAATTATAGCTTTACAAAATAATCTTTAATACAATTATAGGCTACAATCATAATCGTTTAAGGCTTTTCTAGGACATCGTTTCTAGGACATCGTTTCTAGGACATCTTTCTAGGACATCGTGGTGTTTGTAGAACAGAACAGATATGTATACATAACTGGTGCATTTTGCATTTTAATTATATTATTACTATTATGATATTCTGCAATTCGTTTGACATTACTCATACATGTAATTCTTATAAACTCACAAGACACATCACTGTTGCATGGTTTATTGTCAGAGTTACGTCCCTTGCATGGTGCGCCACCACACTGAGGAAGTGGGTCATTACATTGCCTGTATCTATTGGTTACGCCGCCATCGCACGTTCTACTGCACGTGCTCCACGAGCTCCATTCGGACCAGTTACCGTCAACTGAAAAGAAACAGTGAAGTATGAATAAAACATAACTATTTTGTTATCACATTGCAGGCACGGGGGATGTACAGTGAAAACTCGTTACATATTTTGTATGTAATTTCGAACCTGAATTTTCACAAATACATGATTAATGCTATCTCCGGAAATGACGCAATTGGTGAAATTAATAAAATTGGTGAAATTAATACGCGCATAAGAAGGTTAGAATAATGCGTGGGACAAAGAAAGTAAGATATACACACCAATGGCATGTGTATCATTTTCGCAAAGTTCTCCCTTTGTTGTGCAGTGACAGACCTCACAGCCTTCTTCTTTAGTGACGTCACCAATGTGATACGGTTGGCCGCGAATGACGCAATCGGCTGGACATGGTTTTCTCGGACAATCCTCTGTGTCAACCTTCTCACCACATGTGTATGGATCGCCATTCATCAAAATTCTACAGTACAAAAGGAATAATTATATATGTCATGTACAAATTTAAAAAGCGGAACGAAAAGTAAAGAAAAAACGTGTTGTATTTTATTTATGGTATTTCCGTATTTTTGCCTTATTTCTCTTGTCACAAAATAACCAGTAAAAGAAATACATATATGTTAAGCCTTTAAGAATCATAATTTACCTGTATCTGTTCCTGGTAGCCTCACCACAGGTATCACTACACTCTCCCCATGGTCCCCAGGTCTCCCACTCGCAACCTGATATATTAAGAGAGTAAATAATAATACAAGATTTATGATCAACAAGGGAAAATTTTTCTTCTTTTATTTATATCTATTCCAAATCAAGTTCTTTTCCGTTGAAATGGTTGTGGTAAGGTACTTTTAAAACTGCATCGATCAACTTAACTCCAAGGCGAAATCGTAAACCACTCTATATTTCAAAGCCTTGGTCTTATTTGATGATTTTAGCATTCACATTATTTCTATGTTTTTCCTTTTATTAATTACTGAATCTAATATTTCATTCGCGCTTGTTTGTTTTAAAATGCAATAAAAATTATAAAACTTAAGTCAGGATCTTTATGGCATCCT
>NW_026855934.1:0-48727 GCF_026571515.1 Ruditapes philippinarum | reverse complement strand
TTTCAAAAGGTGCCATTAAAAATGTAATATTACGCCTCATATAAAACTCTATCTTTAAGTGTTGCTAGGCGAGACTACAGTTCGTTTCGTTCCAGACATCTTATTAGTCAAACCCCATTCCCCTGACAAATGAAATACGGAAATTAAACAATCTTATCTGATGAAACTGTATTAGATAGTTTGTTTGTTTTGTTTGCTTGTTTTTGTTGTTGTTTTTATTCATTTTTTTTGGTTGATTGATTTGATTGATTGGTTGTTTGTCTTGGCTTGTTGGTTGGTTGGTTGGTGGTTGGTTGGTTGGTTTGGTGGGTTGGTTTACGCTTTATAAAGAGTCTATATCACATGTTTTCAGTATTTCCTTGTACATTAAATATCTTTTTCACAAACTGATAGCCTCAATTCTAGGCGCCTTTCTATGACATACGGACTATAATGTCAGTAGGCAAGGTCCTATAGGGCTAAAAGTGTCCCTAGTCATCATGGTCGATACATTTTTTATAGTCATTTATTCGGAAATGGAGACCAAGGAAATAGGGAGAGTTTGTTTTTCATTGTGGTTTTAGATTTGTTTGTTGTTTTTGTGTGTGTGAATTTTGTTGATGTTCTGTGTGTGTTTTTGTTGTGTTCTTTGAGTTTTTTGTGGGGGAAGTTATTGGGGGATTCATGTTATAATATAAATAGATTTTTCATTAATAAATTCTAAATGAATTTAAAGGGACTACTCATGAAGTTATATTTATCTGACTTATTTTATAAACTTGTACTTACTCACTTTAGGCTAAATTATTAAAGTTACAAGAACTATGTCGTTTACATCTAAACTCAAACAAACAACACAACGAAAGAAGTCAATGCTCTAGAGTGTGGACTTTTGTATTTCTTTTTATTGATGATATGTCAGTAACTTAATTATCATATCTCTGTGATTAATTTTATTATCAACTTTGCAGGTTGGCGTATTGCAGAAAATAATATAACTGTTGCCTCTAATGAGTTGCATAAATGAAAGATTGTTATTTTATAACCAATTAGATTTAATGGAAGATAAAAGCCCTGAACACAAAGTTTAAGCCATCTTTATCAACAAGATTAGTTTGCATCTTCTTCTTTAACGGAAATATAAAATCGAATATTTGTAAACTTTACAATACAATAACAACTGCTTATATAGATATTATTAAACATTAACTTTATTTGAGTTTGAAACGTCCATTTGAAAGTTAATGGATTCTAAGTAGAGCTAGCAACAGTATATAATATAGGCAGACTGCAGGATCGTGCAGGCTCCCCTTGCTGTATACCTGCAAGCAAGCAAAATGCTTATATTGACTGACAAAATACAGCTTGAACATATGCAACTTATGTCTGAGGATTGAGGCTCTGTACATTTTACCACTCAAGCTGAAGAAAACATTCCAACCGGTCATGAAAATGCCATTTTTCATTATTATCTATTATTGGTTTAAAAATTTGTATTACCGAATTCACAACGGTGGTAAGCTTTGATATTTTGGTAAAGTGTGTTGGACAATATAATGTACTCAGTATTGGATGGGTAAATAAAATAGACCCATGTCATGGTCGCTTGTTAGTCATGTTGTATGATTCGGGATCGAATGCTTTTGTGCAAAAAGTGAATATCTTTGGGCAGTTCCTCTACTCTACCTGTTCAAATGGTAATCTGGCTACGTAGAGGTATGTGATCTCTCTTAGAGGATCAGTAGATTAATAAAGTTTCTCTTGTACACAGTCGTAAAAAGTTTCAAATCGACGAACACATGAAGACTAAAGATATCATGTGTTTGTATCCTAGACAATAACAACGTGACATTATGTATCACATTTATTATCAAATTTCATTCCATTTGTGTTTTTATGTATGATAAAGGGAAAAGCGTAAAGAAAAGAAAAAGAAAGTTAAAATGAATTGCTTATTTTATCTTGGTTCTTTACTGATACCATTTTTTATTGGTAACACTGGTATTGGTCAGTTGTTGTTAAAGTGTTCTTGATGAAATCCTTTGGTACTAGTAGTATGGCCATGCGTACCGCTGAATAAAATCAGGTTAAAATATTATTTAACGAATTGTAGCTATATTTAATTTCATCTAAAACTGAATCAGACATTGAAATTAAGTATTAAATACAATAATAGAGAATTTCTTAAACAAAACTCTGTAACGCCTGAGAAAATGTTTATTTTTAAATGTGTTTTAAATGATATACTTTGATATCTTTGTAAATAACTGTATAGAGATAATACAAGTGGTTTACTTCTCTTAAAGATATACTGTGCTCATATTTGAGTAAAATACTTTTATTGCAAAAAAATATTGAAATCTATAAACTTCATATTGAATATGTCTAATCAAAATTTAAAAAAAGCGTACAAACTATATTTTGGAATCTGTGTTCTTAATACGGACCAAGTAATGCTGATTCATATATATATTCATGGTGGTTCCACTTTGTATGAAGTCAAAACATGTTTATCTTATATTTACAAAAATACTGTGTAGCAATTATCAAATATCATATTTGAGCATACTATATCTTTAAGTAGGTTTATCATTTTATAAAGAACTAACATCGTTTCACAATGGTAATATTAATTGTGATTGTCTTAAAATTGCATCTGATTCTTTTTGAAAAGACGGATTAAAGAAAGAGAAACGAAACTCACTCCTCCTCCGTCCTTTTGCAACATCTGAGATCCTGGAAGGTGTATTTTCTACAGTACCCACAGAAACTAGTGCCATATGGACAGGAGGTGGATTAACACCCATATTGAGCTGAATAGATAAAGATTTGTAAAAACTTCGTATATAAGTTAAGTTTCCGTAAATGCAAATACAATAACAGCATCATTACAGTATATAAATAGTTTGTTTGTTTGATTGGAATTTACGTCACATCGACACCGTCGGGGTTATATGGCGACCTTCCAGCTTTACTGGTGAAGGAAGACCTCAGGTGCCCTTCCGTGCATTATTTCAGGCATGAAATGGCACCTGCGTTGAACCACCGACATTCCGTAAACAAGCTACAAGCTGGATAGCTTCCTCACATGAAAGAATCCAAAGTCCCTGTCGGTATTCGAGCCAAAAGCGATGAGGGGCAAGTGGTTTGATTTGAAGTGAACGACATTGGCCACTCGGTCACGGACGCCCCTGTATTTAGTTAGAACTTATAAAATCAGATAAATTCACAAATGTCCGTTTTATAGTTATTGTAGTGTAAATGGCAACAACCAAGATAAGCAACAGGTTTAAGTATGTAATACTTTAACTGTATCTCTTAATACGTGACAGACCTTAATGAAATTATATATATCCTCTTTATACGTGACAGGCCTTAATGCAATTATAGACATCTTCAGGTGAAATTATCGCATACTGGAGAACAGAAACAAATAAATACTCATCAATCTGTAAATAATATGTGCCATGGAAACAAGACTTTGCGACTCAGTATGTCATATTCTTCTGTCAATATATATATGTTTTTATGAAGTTTCTATACTGTGCATTTCAATGAATTACATTTTTTATTTAAGAAATAATATATCCCAAACAGTGATTTTATCGCTCCATCACTGTTTTGAGTTCGGATGCGAGGAATTATATCATGAGGGCGTAGCTCGGGTGATATAATGATGCGCATCCGAACGACAAACAGTGATGTTATCAATCAATAAAATCACCGATTTGGATATATTATTTGGATTCTGACCCGACATCAAGAAATAAATGCTGCCGAATCTAATATTAAGCACAAATGCGCCTGATTTGTTTCCGTACTTATTTTAAGCGGATTCTTTTAGTGGTTACGTCACATGTATAATGATTACGTCACATATCTAAATACAGAACATTAACTGTTACTCTATAGCATAATAAAACACTTTCGGTTCTATAATCAATACTGAAAAATGCGGGTCGTGTTAGAATATGTAATAATTCTTCAGTAAAGAAAAGTGCATGTTCTTCTTCCTTTCTTATTGTAGAACCAAAAAATCATAGAAATTATTTAGCCCTTATAACTCAAAGCGAAGATGGAAAATTTTAGCTTGTGACTTTAAGCATTGTGCAACGGACATCCCAAACAAAATTGATTGAATCAGCAATTGTTTCAAATATTATTAAAAATAAGAATACAGTGCATTTACTTTTGTATATAGATATACTGTTTTGGTTTTAAATAAATTATTTTACATACCTTCAGCAAATTCAGGCAGAATTGAAATCGCCAAAAATCCAACTAGAAATAACAGCATCAATAGCTTAGCCATTCCGTCGATGTACTTGTAACAACGTAGAATTAGAAAATTCTGTGATGCTTGACACAATTTCAACTGAACGGTCCCTAAACTATGGTACAATTTAGAGTTTACTTCGACGTTGGAGTGGTTATGTAATTTCTTTTTTATATTTGTTCATAACATTTCACGATCGATGTAAATATAATATGCGCTTTACAAAGTAAACATATCGTAAAACACACATGCAGATGTTACAACCAGTTTTGCAAAAAAAAACGAGTTTTTCAATAATTTTATTGCAAAACCTGTTGCTTTGACATAATTTTATTGCAATTTTATCACAACCGATCTGGCAATAAAAACGAGTTTGCAAAAAATTATTTTTATATCGGATTTTATTGAGAATATACTTTAGACATGATAAAATTTATTTTTCTATATGAGGACCAACATGCAGCGATTATATTCGGCAATAATTTATGCATGTATATGTCACAACAAAAATTTACATCCTAAAAGTCCTTAACTTTTTTCTTTTAATAAATATGATGATTAAATTAATGATTATCATGAATTATCAGGACATTAACATTTTCAACAACAACTGTAGTTTTGGAAACTCTTTAGTTCAAATCTCTGTGATATACAAACATATCCTTGTCATAAGGTCGAAACTTACCAGTACTTTAAAGAAAGAGTTAATAATTATATTGCAAAACTCGTTGCGATGACATAATTGTGTTGCAATTTTTTTCACAACCAGTTTGGCAATAAAAACGAGTTTTGCAATAAAATATTACTATATCATATTTCTGTTGAAATCATACGCTTGACATTATAAAGTTTACCTTTTTAGATAAGATTTGACATGCAGGGATTATATTCGGAATTATTAATATATGTATATGATTTTACAGAAATTAACATTTTAAAAGTCATTTATTTGTATTACATATTATATGATAAAAGAACGGTTATTATGCACATTTACATTATCAAAAACAACTGTGGATTTGCAAACACTTTAGCTCAAGTCTCTGTGATACAAATATATGACCTTGTTTTACCTTCAAAACTTACAAGTACTTACAATAAAGTGTAGATAATGTTATTGTCAAACTTGTGGCGATGATATAATTTTGATGATTTTTTTCACTACTAGTTTTGGAATACAAACGAGTTTGGCAATAATTTTAATGCAAAACCCGGTGCGTTGACATAATTTCATTGCAATTTATCACAACCGATTTTGCAATAAAAAACGAGTTTTGCAATAAATATTTTTATATCGGATTTTTTTGAGACTATACCGTAGATATTTTAAAAATATCTTTCTATAAAAGGATTGACATGCAGGGATTATATTCGAAAATAACGTATACATGTTTATGTTCACACTTAAAGTCTTTTATTTTTTCTTTTAATATATTTGATCATTGAACGATTATCATGAATTATCAGGACATTAACATTTTCAACAATAACTGTAGTTTTGGAAACTCTTTAGTTCAAATCTCTGTGATATACAAACATATACTTGTCATAAGGTCGAAACTTACCAGTACTTTAAAGAAAGAGTTAATAATTTTATTGCAAAACTCGTTGCGATGATATAACATTGTTGCAATTTTTTCACAACCTGTTTGGCAATGACATGCAGGGATTTTATATTCGGAATTATAAATACATGCATATGATTTTACAGAAACTTACATTTTAAAAGTCATTTATTTGTATTACATGTTATATGATCAAAGAATGGTAATTATGCACATTTACATTATCAAATCAAAGCACTGAATGTACTGATGGGGAGGCTATGAGAGAATGTTTCAGACTTATAGTTTCTTTTCTTTTTGCTTAAAATATGGTACCAAAATAAAAAGATATGCACATTGCGCTATTTATCCTTACTGTTGTGTTCAACCATTCATATATATATGGTTAATGTGGTTGACTATTCATTTTGTTAATATTCCAGAACATTTAATTGAGGTCTACATTCGGACTGTTAATCATGCAAATTTTGAAAAACCTAAACTGTCAATAATAAATGACATACCAGCAAGTATGACGACTGTTCATTATCAGATTACAATAACATTTTACAACTGATGGTTCCTTATCAAAATATTCTAGGACTGTTCATCATAAATACTTTATGTCATTTTAATATTATTGAATGATAATAACAACTGCAAGTGATGCAACATTTTTATTGAACATAAAAATTATACACGTTTAGATGTACCATAATTGAGATCAATAAGATACTGTCTTGTGATGAGTATTAATATTCATGCTCTATGGACAGAAGGTTGTCTTCTCCAGAAGCAAATCTCGAATAAAATCACGTTTCAGAAAATTAATCCCATTTCATTACTGACGGCGTCGGATAATATTAAAGCTAGATATTTCTTGAAAAAAATACATCTCTGCAAAGCTTATTCAAAACTGAATCAACCTAAGTGAAAATTGATCAGGAAGTTATATATCTTCTTTTTTTACCGCCAACACTCAACCAACTTATGGTAGTTAATCGATAGATTCTACGTGTATTTTTAAACCTCACTAGCTTGAAATATATACTGCGGAAAATCTGTTGTTAACAGGGTGTGTGCGGTTATTACGTAGGGTTTTCCCTGTCGACCATTTCCCGCAAATAGATGAGAACATCGAAGCCGTCAGTGCTATGAATGGTGTTATAAATGGCGTGTTTTGGAAGTTTTTGTTGAAACCTCTCCACATACCTCCAGAGGCGTGCACGTCGCGGAGAAGGCACACGGAAGGTCATAGTCAAGTCATCATAAGTACCAGAGGTGATTGGTTGACCTGTCGTGACTTACTCTGGAGGTTTGACGCTAATAGATGCCGTTTTTGTTGTCGTCAGTCAGAAAGTTGATGCCTTGACGGTATTGTCGTCTCCTTTACCACCAAAGACCGAAGAATGGGCTTCCAGGAAGAATCTGCTTGAAAAAGACGTCCCAGATGCTATAATCTCGGACATATGGTTATTCCGGCGCCGAGTATAAATAAACTTAAAACACACACACTTTTGTTGAAAACAAAACAACAACACATTTTCTGTAGTAATTTTTCAAGTGTTGTAAAATGAATATTTTTTATTTTTAGAACACAACCATAAAAGTTCTTTTTTTTTTATTTTTCAAATAAACATTAATCACTTCAGCGCGCGCAAATATCGGTTTCAAATTAAAGTTTCGTAAGATATGTTCCCGATGCTCGACTGTAAGTAATTTGTATATGTATGCGGTTTTTTTTTGTTTGTGTTTTTTTGTTTTTGTTTTTTAATTAAAGCTTCTTATTCTTTAATATTTTTTATGTATCTCATAATCTGTATTGAAAATTTGAATTTTATTACACATGGACTATCAAATTATGATGTATGCCCTAGAATTGAATAAACTTTCTAATTACACAATACGGGGTCATACTGATCTTTGCGTCTTTCTCTGAAATAATTATTTCCTTGTTAAAACATATTTGACCACATATTTCTGTCAATTAACTGTTCACTTTACTTCAGATTTTGTTGTACGGAAACACATGTTTCTATTTGTGTTTTCTAATCAATTCGAATATATAATCAGTTTAATGGGATCACCACCGGGTAAACGACTACTAGGTACTTTGGTCATGTTTTTTACCACAAATATTTGAATGTTTCTATTGGGATTAAAATGAGCATAGTTAACTAAACAACTGTTTGTATAAATTCATGACCTGTCTAATTCTAATTATGAGATTAGTGAATATATAAGACTTTCACTACAAAATATTCCTAAACAAAAGAGCACATGTTTAAATTTATTCCTATACAAATAAAAGATCAGAGTAGGGATCTGTCAATTGCCAAAGATACTTTTATGTTAAAAGTTTGATTGATGAATTATGTAAGATGAAAATATAAGTATTGCTTTTTTATTTTGCTAATGTAAAATGTAATATTGTGCTGGAATTTTGTCGGAGGTCCTTAGGGGTTTTGTAGTTAAATAGTTTTGTTTCGGCGATAATGGTTAAAGAATATAATGTTTTCAAACTATATGTTCATCACCATCAGTGAATTTTTAGTTAAATGTATGCAAAATATTTACTAAACAGCTATATGATTTAGCGGTTTATGAGCGTTTTCCGCGTACAGCCTCCTGGGGTGTACAAATAAGGGTGGGGGGAAAATCCCGGGATCCGGGATCCGGGACGCCCGGGATCCGGGATCGTATTAGATATATAGGGAAAACCCATAAACTATATTTGTGTTTATTATTGTCGCAATGAGAGGCAATTAAACGTTAACTATTTATTTCTTTAATTGTATGTAATGAACAGTAAATGAATTTAACTTAAGATTTAAATATATTTCGAGTTATTTATTAACAAACTTAAAATGCGGAAATCACATTACTTGTAATTATAGTATAATTGGAAAAATCAAAGTTTTTGTTATTGTTATTTGGCTTAATTTTATGTTCATGTATTTAAATATTATTTTTAGAAAAGATCAGAAGATATACTTAACATAATTGATAACAAAAAAAAACTTTTGACGTGTATGACAGGTGGTCAATTCCCGGGATCTCTGTATTGTTTAATAGATCCCGGCTTTTCTGAAAGCAAGATGGTAATGGTCAATTTCCCGGGATATATATATATCTTATACGATCCCGGCTTTTCTTAATGCGATTTTCCGGGATCTCTTATATCTAATAAGGAAAATCAACTATTTTTCGTGACCATTATGGTCGAGTATTTATACATTATTGTAAATACAGGTTCGACTTAATTGGCATGCTTATTTTACGTAAAATGCGTGTAAAATACTATATAAAAATGCTGATTTATCTGCAAGTTAACAAATGTCTTGTTGTTTTTCTAATGATATATACTATACCAGAAGGCTTTCACGTTGAAGAAGAAAAAAAAGAAAGAATACAAATGTAAAACATAAGGTATATATTACAGATGTTTAACAAGTAATCAAGTTCCATGGATCGTATAAAAATAACATGTTTCACTTATAAACAGATATAAATGTCTAAAAGGAATATTTTTTAAAAAGAACAAATTATTTGTCAATTTTTAATATAAAATGAAAAAGAACTGTAGCGGACCTTATTTTCCTTAAAAGATATGTCCAGTACAGGACCCAAAACGTATCGTCCCTGGTGTTAATTAACATTGGTGTATTGAAGGTGTTTAGTGACACTTCCGACTTTGGCCAATAGACCGAATGATAATTTACTCTTTATCTGTACGTTTAATACGATCCCGGTTTTTCTGAAAACTATATTCTTGAACTGGTCAATACCCGGGATCCCTATGTGTTTCCCGGGATCCCTATATGTTTAATACGATCCCGGCTTATCTGAAAAATATATTCTTGGACTGGTCAATTCCCGGGATCCCTATATGTTTTAATAGGGTCCCGGATTTTCTGGCTGCGGTCCGTATAACATTGAAAATAGTAATTCACGTTACATAACTTGATGAAAATTTATATGTGCAAGATCATGGTAAATGAAAAATATAATGATGAAGCAATTAAAAACCTTAATTCGAATTTAATAGCTATTGCATTAAAGATTAATTATACTTAAAATTGATATTTTATAATACTGATAATTTCTCTTTCTGAATGTAAAATAAACATATTTTAGTGCACACATGTAAGATATATTATCTTTACACACGATATAAG
Source organism: Ruditapes philippinarum (assembly GCF_026571515.1). Taxonomy (NCBI): domain Eukaryota; kingdom Metazoa; phylum Mollusca; class Bivalvia; order Venerida; family Veneridae; genus Ruditapes; species Ruditapes philippinarum. The sequence continues at coordinate 38,750 of NW_026855934.1, read as the reverse complement.
TAAACACAGTATGAAACACGGTCCATAAAAGGCAATTTTAAAAGAAAGACCAAATAACTTGACACTGTAAAATGCTTTTGCCAATAAAAACAAGTTTGAGTCTTGCAACATCAAAATATTGTGTCACAAAGCGAATTAATTGAGAAAAGATAAAAAGGCATTATCATAAAATTATACTTCACGCCAGATTAATGCACTGCATATTTTATGAAAGGTACAATGAATTATATTGTGATATTTTCAACTTAATATTTTTATATTTTTCATATTCTGCTTATTAGATAATGTAAAGAAAATATTTTTCTTCATTTAACGTTTTTATAAACAAGGTGACAAACGTACACAGAAATGTCGTTAATAATTGAAAAATACTTATTTCTGTAACAACTGTGTTTATTAATACCAGTTGGAAGTCATTTTTAGGATCAAATCAGTGAGACATGGCCAATGTCATAAAGCCCCTAGGATGACCATTTAGCTAAAGTCGGATCATATTTAAATAAGTGGCACAAGTGACGTTATCTGATGTAATGTTATGCACCCTGTTGATTTATGATATCACGGCCCTGTGTCGCTTAATTGTAATTACAACATATGCACCCTGTTGATTGGCCCAGCGTCGCTTACAGATACAAATCTTTGTATTAATGAAATAATTGTCAATTTCTGTGACAGTAAAGATTATATTAATTTACATATTACTCTTAATCACATCAGCAAAATCGCTTTGAGTCAATTATACGTATATAATATATATTTAGAAATTAATTACGAAGCACAGATTAACCACGTGCATTTTTAATTAAAATTGTGAAACTGTATACATGTATATACTAGGCAACGTTATTTTACTTGTATAATACTTTTATGTTTTACTATTACCACGGTACATGTTCTTCCTTGTTAATTTGTGTCATAATCATATGTAATACTTTTTTATTATTTTATAAGTCTTAGAATAGATTTGTAATATCAACAATAATCTTATTTCGTCTATTGTGAATCCTAATACTTGAAAAAAGTCATTGCCACATGGTTTTCGATTTTTCAGGAACTTTCATATTTAATATACATCCCTGGTTCTTTGTAAGATTTCTATACCGCATAATGAAATACAATCAATATGTATGGTTATAACAGGTATATTAACGTTATAAATACCACAAAATCAGGCATAAATCGCGTATATCATGTAAATTATTACTTGAAACTTCTATCTTTTTTTACTTTTCTTAAAATCTTGGTACATTTTTCACGAGTTCGGTTTTCTTGAAATATTTTGGATTCTCTGGAGGCAATGAATTATCATACTGAAACATGTGTTTATTTACATGTCTGTATATGTGAAGTTTTGTAACGAAAGTTATTTAGATATATTGCCTGAACATTTGAGACGATTTGTAACTAGATTACGAACTTCTGCACACAACCTAAGAATACAAACTGGCAGATATGCTAGAAACAGAATACATACAATACAATAGAAATGAACGCTACTGCCAATGTTGTTCTTTAAGAGACTTTTAGAAGACGAATTTCATTTTGATCTTATATGCCGATGTTATACAAATATTCGTAACCTTTATATTAAAAGATATTATTTTGTTAACCCAAGTATGTACAAATTTATTGCATTGGTGCAAAGTAATAATATAATGAACTATGTAAATTAGCATTTTATTACAAAAATGCTAGGACTGTTAGAACTTCACTATTAAATAATGTTCAATGATAGATCAAAATTTTTTATTTTAAAGTTTTGATATTGATTTTCTTCCTTAAATATGTTCATCTTCGCTTAACTGAGGCTTAATAACAATCAACGTAAGTTTCATTACAATTATTGATTTCTTTATATTATTTATATCATGATTTCTTTACATTGATTGCACTGAAAGTACATGTTACTTGAATATTATTATGTATGTGATGATGTACTATGTATAAATCAGAAATAAAAGTTCTGTTCTGTTTTGTTTGTTCAAAATGAACTAGCTACTTCTACCTTACTGATATATGATTTTGATACATGTATATTATCATAGAATTAATTGATTGCCAACTTGTATTGACCTTCGTTATATACCCATTATTATATATATTTAAACTATGCCGCATGCCACTCAAAAATAATTTCCCCTATATTATAATAACTTGATTTATTAGTGATGACGATAATGGTGATGACGAACGACGATGATGATGGTGATGATAGCCACTGCTTGTCTAAAACGATCCCGGCTTTTATAAATGTGATCCAGCTTGGATCTCTATATATCTAATACAATCCCGGCTTTTTTGAATGTGATATGGCAGACAGTCAATTCCCGGTATCTCTCTTTGTTTAATACGATCCCGGCTTTTTTTAATGTGACATGGCAGTGGTCAAATCCCGGGATCTCTATATATCTAATACGATCCCGGCTTTTCTGAATGTAATTTGGCAGACGGTCAATTCCCGGTATCTCTCTTTGTTAAATACGATCCCGGTTTTTCTGAATCTGACATGGCAGTGGTCAAATCCCGGGATCTCTATATATCTAATACAATCCCGGCTTTTCTAAAATGTGATATGGCAGACGGTCAATTCCCGGTATCTCTCTTTGTTAAATACGATCCCGGCTTTTCTGAATTTGACACGGCAGTGGTCAAATCCCGGAATCTCTATATATCTAATACAATCCCGGCTTTTCTAAATGTGATATGGTAGATCAAAGATATTCTAAAAATATTGTACAAGTATCGTAATGATTTAATAGAGAAAATGATAATTCGTTTGTTAAAGGTACAATATACTAATTTATTGATAACATTACAAGTCTGATTCTGCTTGACAAGTGGAAATCACTAAAAAATTAAAAGATTTATATAAAAGGTCATCTTTTTCCGTGACGAATCAAACAAAATGTATTTAAATAAAATAAAAAAAACCGGCTTAATCTTACTTTACGTAGCAATCACACTTTGGTTCACCAGACAGGTGTCTCTACTCTAATATTATAAAGGGCACGTGTCATTTGTGTCAATATCTCGAAACCATCAAAACCAACTCCGTCAGAAAAAAGATACACAAGTCTACTTCATAATTTCTTTAAGAACACCGACATAAATTAAATTACACATCTGTAAAAAAAAATGCAGGGGTTAATTATCTAATCGATAATTTACCAATGACACCTGCATTAATGATTTATGAAAATACATGTATATATCAATAAATGAATTGATTAACAACTTATATTTACTTTTTCTTATTACATATTATCATATTATGATAAAACTTTGGTACATACATTTAAGAATATATGTATACATGTATATTAAACTTTTATCATGATGTTTATGATGGACAAATTAACAGTCACGTGTTCAATAAGGGGCCCCGCAGTCTTGATAACCAATACACAGCGACTTCCACTGCCAGTACATGTACTTCCAAAATAAGAGTTTAGGTGTGTGACATTCTGAGGTCAATTAACTCTCACATGTGTGAAAAAATACGTTAGCAGATTTTTTTTCATAACTACTACAAATCAAACTTATTCAAAAAGCCCTACAAAAACATTCAAATAATAATAATAATAATAATAAATAACCAACCAAGAAACATGTATACAGTACTGTACCGAAAAACATTCAAATACAAAAATATATCATAGCCATCAACAATAAAAAACATCATTAAAATTGTCAACAAGCATATCACAAGCATATCTTTGACGAAATGCATGAGATAATCGATAATTTATCGTCGACACCGAGAGCTGGTGGTCAATTCCCGGGATTACTATATGTTTAATACGATCCCGGATCCCGGCTATTCTGTAGGCGATCCCGGGATTTTCCCCCCACCACAAATAAGTTAGTTTTCCTTAGTTATCACGCAAGCATGATCCATGTCTCTGATGTAAGCGACAGTTTACAATTATTTGTCTTTAAAAAATATTAAGGACTATTAATAGTTTATAACAACAAAAGAACATGCATGATATTGAGAATACGGTGTTGCAACGTTCTAGTTAATGACCCGTCATAAACAGTTGGTCGCTGCGTAGTAATTGGAAAATTGTTATCAAAAATAATAAAGAATATTTGCCACTGAATTAAAGCATTTACTTATAAATTTTCATTTATGCTTTTTGTTAAAAAAATATTGATAAAGTTATTATTTTGAAGGGTTTTCATACCAGAACTATTTATTACAGACGTACGTATGTATGCCTAAACCTGATTACCGCGGCAGTATGACGTCACGGAGTAGTGATTTAAACAAAAATCAAGACTTTTTCAGAGAATTATTATCTTTACAAATTGCAGATATGAAATTAAAGAATGAAAATATTTTCATATTGTAAATGTCTGTGATGAGTGATGAGTCAGCTTAGAAAAAATCAAGGTACTATTTTTTGACCTGATAACCGCGGCAGTATGACGTTACGGAGTAGTGATTTAAACAAAAATCAAGAATTTTTCAGAGAATTATTATCTTTACAAATTGCAGATATGAAATTAAAGAACGAAAATATTTTCATATTGTAAATGTCTGTGATGAGTGATGAGTCAGCTTAGAAAAAATCAAGGTACTATTTTTTGACCTGATTACCGCGGCAGTAAGATTTGACAGATGGTTATTAACATTGGGTCGGCATAGCCTCCCCAAAAACAACTGTACATTTGCAATCATTTTAGCTCAAATCTCTGTGATACAAACCTTGTTATAACTTCAAAACTTACAAGTACTTACAATAAAGTGTAGATAATGTTATTGTCAAACTTGTGGCGATGATATAATTTTGATGATTTTTTTCACTACTAGTTTTGGAATACAAACGAGTTTGGCAATAATTTTAATGCAAAACCCGGTGCGTTGACATAATTTCATTGCAATTTTATCACAACCGATTTTGCAATAAAAAACGAGTTTTGCAATAAATATTTTTATATCGGATTTTTTTGAGACTATACCGTAGATATTTTAAAAATATCTTTCTATAAAAGGATTGACATGCAGGGATTATATTCGAAAATAACGTATACATGTTTATGTTCACACTTAAAGTCTTTTATTTTTTCTTTTAATATATTTGATCATTGAACGATTATCATGAATTATCAGGACATTAACATTTTCAACAATAACTGTAGTTTTGGAAACTCTTTAGTTCAAATCTCTGTGATATACAAACATATACTTGTCATAAGGTCGAAACTTACCAGTACTTTAAAGAAAGAGTTAATAATTTTATTGCAAAACTCGTTGCGATGATATAACATTGTTGCAATTTTTTCACAACCTGTTTGGCAATAAAAACTAGTTTTGCCTAAAAATATTACTGTGGAAATCATACTGTAGACATTTGAAAGTTTATCTTTTTAGATAAGAATTGACATGCAGGGATTTTATATTCGGAATTATAAATACATGCATATGATTTTACAGAAACTTACATTTTAAAAGTCATTTATTTGTATTACATGTTATATGATCAAAGAATGGTAATTATGCACATTTACATTATCAAAAAACAACTGTACATTTGCAATCATTTTAGCTCAAATCTCTGTGATACAAACCTTCAAAACTTACAAGTACTTACAATAAAGTGTAATGTAATTGTCAAACTGGTTGCGATGATATAACTTTGATGATTTTTTTTCACTAAAACGAGTTTGGCAATAATTGTTTTGCAAAACCTGTTGCTTTGACATAATTTTATTGCAAATTTATCACAACCGATTTGGCAATAAAAACGAGTTTTGCAAAAAATAATTTTATATCGGATTTCATTGAGAATATACTTTAGACATGATAAAATGTATCGTTCTATATGAGGACCAACATGCAGCGATTATATTCGGCAATAATATATACATGTATATGTCACAACAAAAATTTACATCCTAAAAGTCCTTAACTTTTTTCTTTTAATAAATATGATGATTAAATTAATGGTTATCATGAAATATCAGAACATTAACATTTTCAACAAAAACTGTAGTTTTCGAAACTCTTTAGTTCAAATCTCTGTAATATATAAACATATCCTTGTTGTCATAAGGTCGAAACTTACCAGTACTTTAAAGAAAGAATTAATAATTTTATTGCAAAACTCGTTGCGTTGACATGATTTTATTGCAATTTGATCACAACCGGTTTTGCAATAAAAACGAGTTTTGCAATAAAACATTTTTTTCTGTCGGATTTTATTTAGATTATACAATAGACATTATAAAAATTATCTATGTTTATTAGGATTTGCATGCAGGGATTATATTCGGAAATAATGAATATATATGCATTTGATCAAACAATAATTTACATTCTAAATTTCATTAGTCAATCCCTGCATGTCAATCCTAATACACATAGATTAATTTCATAATGTCTTTTGTATAATATAGATAACATCCGAATGAAAATATTTTATTGCAAAACTCGTTTTTATTGCAAAACCGGCTGTGACCAAATCGCAATAAAATCATGTCAACGCAAAAAAAGTTGGTTTGCACCCCGGACAAGATACCCATATTTGCCCAGTTTCTGAGTAGTTGTTCTTATACCGTAGCGGAAACTTTCCGTCATAAATAGAAACCTTAGCAATGTGGATAAAGCATTTACGACCTTTACAACATTGAAATTTAAAAATATAAGCATTTTAAGTTTTTTTTATGGAAGGACTCGTTTCGAACAGACACAACACTACTTGTATGCGGGTGTAAAAATAGATGTAAGGTTATTATGAGTGTACCAATAACGATCTCGGGATCTACTGAATACACAATCCTGGTCGTAAGAACATTGCGCTATAATTATCTTATCTAACTTTATTGCCGATTGTTGACCGTTCATGTTATCAAACATTTTTGTATCCTGTTGACTGACCGTTTGATCGGTATGCAACTGATCGGATAATAAAATTGGACAAATCATAGGTTTAGGCAAAAAAAGCAATGGCATTATTCTTACATGTATATTTAATTATTCATGTTACTATTTGCATAATCTGTGCATCTACTTATTGAAACAAAGACTTTTTAAAGACACACACATTTAGAATCAGGACTTGTATTACAAAATGATATGAAAATGATGAAATTTTAGGGATAAATGGGTCCTTAAATATTAACCAAGGTTTATAATGTTTTAAGAAAACTGTGACAAGGAAAGTGAATTAATTATCTATTTACACCTAATCACACAATGTACATGTATGTGTAGCTATAAATATACTAAGTTTAATGTTGTCTAAATTCTGTAAAACACATTATTATAGTATCCTTAGTCAGAGTAGGCAGTGATGTTTTGAGAAAACGCTAAACAAGATTAATACATTGTTTCATTTTTAGAAAGGGAAATATGAGTTTTCTACACTAAGCTGTTTTGATGTTTATCACCGAAATAAAGTGCTGAATAAAAATATCTGGTCTTAAAAGTAGCGAAATGTAAAACAAAAGGAATTTTGAATTTCGTACAAAGTGCTTTGTCACTACAACTGTACTAAATTCAAAAATGCAAAGAAAGCAAACGCCTGTATTGTCAGTGAGTAATTATTTAGAAACATGGAGTAATTATTTAGAAACAGGAAGTAATTATTTAGAAAAGGCAGGGAGTAATTATTTAGAAACAGTGAGTAATTATTTAAAAACAGGGAACTACGGAATGGAACAGAAAAAAAAGAATGTGTTTGGGAAATAAAAGTAATATCGTTTAAAGGCAAAATGAGATTTTAGGCTGTTTTATCTGTATTGATATGTTTACATATTTATCAATTCTTCATACCCGGCTGGGGAGAGAAATTATATAAGTTTTCTTACGGTTTAATCACTTGCAATTTTATGTAACAATTGTATACATATAAAATGAAATATATGTAATATATTGAAATGAATATGTTTAATCTAACCGGCTGGTAATACAGAATATATACATGAATATACCTTTGTTACAAAAAGATGTCATGTTGTTTTTTCGAAACAAAACTGTAGATAATGTTTTATTTGGCTGTTACAACTTTATATATGTGTCGAAGTTATTTCATATACAAAACAAACACGCACAAAGCAAAGAATTCTGAATGTGAATAGTAGTGTGTGTCTAGATTTGTTTTGCTTTTGCGTTTTGGCAAATTACGTGTATTTACCGTTCGGTACTACCAAACTATAGCGTTCTAAAATTGATAAGTGTTTGAAAGTTTGAAAAAAAAATCCAACCAAGATTGCCATATTTTAAATGAATTGAAATAACTTACTAAGGTAAACCGGCTACCTACTCATTCTCTATCAAAATATATTAAGTTACTTTGGATCTTATTTAATAATCTCTCGCTCAATTTGTATATCCTTTCATATTTAGTTTAAACCCAGATAGCATTCTATATGGGACCCATATGAGACCCATATGGGCACCTAAATGGGTCCCATTTGGGCTGCCCATATGGGCCCCACATGGGAAGTGCAACCGGGTTCCAAGTGGGTCCCATATGGGCAGCCCTTATACTCAATATGGGATTCACATGGGCCCCATCTGGGCAGCCCATGTACTCAATATGGGCCCAACATGGGCCCCATATGGGCAGCCCTTGAACTAAATATGGGTTTCAAATGGGCATCCCAGATACTTCCATTATGGGTAGATTTTGAAGTCCGGGGTAGATCTATTTTCAATTACTTCAATTATAAGTTTGCTGGACGTTAAGATAGCAACCGCTTGCTACAGAGCATGATTCTTGTACTGGCGTTAAATATTCAAGTGATGTTTTAACTCATTCTGTTTCCTGGAAACGGACAGATTATGGCACAAAGCCTATATGATCATGCAAGAAAACAATACACAATGTATATGCTTTAACAATGTAACTTTATTTAGTAATCTCACTTATGGTAAGAGTGTATCATATATATACAGATTCTCAAGAACACAACTACAAACCTACTCCTGTAGCTCAATTACATTCTGTGGGAATTTAGATGTCAACAAAGAAACCTTTACTTATGTAAATAAACTAAGAAAAGTGTACAATATAAAAATCCGAGTAAACTGTACATATTTGTAAATCCACAGAATTTCATTTGGACTACATATACATAGTTTTTAATTAGAAAATACAGAAATATTAATTATTATTCAAAAAGTCCTATGTAATAAATACTACTTTGGTACACTAAATAAGCAAAATGTAATGGAAAACTGTTTATAATGTGTGAACAAAATAATTAAACATGCAGTTTTATAACATCAGATACCTTACAAATCACTATAAGGAAAAATGAAACTTGTAAAACTTTACAGAAGGTCTTTGGAACTCCAAGAGATATATGTGTATAATGTTTAAATTTCAGTGAATCAACAGTATGACCCCAATATGTCTTTTTAAATTTCTACATAATTCATAGAAAAGTATTATTCATTTATTGTAATTCATTACAAATTTCTATCTACCAATTACTTTCATTTTCAAATAAAATAGTATCTATGCTTTAAATGATATTTAAATTTTCAGTTTTCTTTGTATTGGACAAATTAAATAGATCTACATGAATAAATATAAACATAAACAGTTGTTCATTACAACCATTTATTACATTTTGGTATGGTAGTGCTGAAGAAAAAAGTATTATGCAGCTCGTGAAATGTAACAAATATAATAAAACAAAACCTTGACACATACTGTTTATAGACGTGTAAATAAAATATTCAGCTGATGAAAAGTAACAAAAATTATACACAAAACCTTGGCACATAGAAATACTGTTTATAGACGTGTAAACAAAATATGCAGCTGATGAAAAGTAACAAATAGTTTGTACCAGTTTGTAAAAATAACCAGCTTCATTTCACATATCTTCATCAACAATAACAATTAAGGCAAGAAATAACAATAGTATTTACAATATAATGCATTTCAATTGTTAATATCAATAGTTATACTGTTATAGTAACCTTTTGTGAAACGTTACTGTTGGAATCAGTTTTCTGTGTGCTAATATCATTCTCAGTAAGAATTTCATTAATCTTTTATCTAATTTTCAATGGTTTATCGAAGTACACGTTGAATTTTATCCTGACTCACTAGCCAGTCTGTGAAAAAAATCATCGAATTTGATAACTGGATAAAATTAAAAAAAGTTGACCAAGTATACTGAAAGCCGGAAAAAAATATGACGACAAGTCATTAAAATGACTTCATCTTTGCGATGCTTCCTGATAAAAAGTTTCCTAAAAAAAGAATTATCCTATATATTACAGAACAGTAATTAATTATGGATATATTCCTTTAAAAAATGTGAAATAATACTGATTTAACGAAATTATTTTCAAAGATCAAATTTGTTGTGAAGGAGTTCATTTAACAAATTGTCAGTAAATAATAGTTGTTTCAGTAATTTATCTGATATTATCAAAGTTTTAACAATAACAAAAATAAAGATTACAAGAAGCATCATTGTAAAGTATTTCAACTTGATTTTAAAGGTTAATACCATATCTATATATGTGTTCCCTGTTAGTGTTAAGTTTGGATAAGATGTTATAATTGTATTGATCAGACTGAGTATCAAAAACAATCTCCAAGCATTTAATGTCTTGATTTAAATAGTAACAATGTTTAATGAAAACAAACAACAACAGCATGTAGACAACAGAAAAACAGCATATAATGTCAACAACAAACATAACATAGCAGCAGAATAAACTGACTAGAAGGCAAACAATTTTGCATTTACAAGAAAGACATGCTATGCTGATGACCTCAAACATTAAAATTAGCAACAAAAAGTATAACAAGATATACAAATGAGCCGCTTACTGTAGTTCTGACCCTTATCACATTTAAAATACTTTGATATCTATTGACTTTCAATCATTGGAATAACTTATATGCCGATGAAGAAAAGGTTTGAAAATGTAAAATAAAAGTCATTCATTTTATGCTTTTGAGTGTATTACTGATGTATCCGTGAAAATTATATTTGATAATTTCACAGTGAAAATGATCCAAATTTCAAATTTTTCAATGACAAGACTATTTTTTAAAGATTTTCCCCATGTGGTACCTTAATATCATTTTTGCTGAAAATTCTGACATTCTCAGGACTGCTTCGAGACTAACCTATCCAAATAATATTCCTCTGAATAAAACAAAATTAATTTTCCTCCCATATAATACACAACTTTTAAAAACGGCCGCCGCTTACATTTCACAAAGCCAGGTCATACATAAATTTGCCTGAGTAACAGAAATAAGGTGGGATGGTGTGACTTTTTCTTCTAGAATTGGTTGTTTTTATTATTAAAACAAGCGATCATTCATATTTTTTTCATAAAATTAATAAAATCATTGCAACGTTGATTGTCAATCTTTTTTTCAGCCCAAGACTTCCTGTATTTAAGAGAAATTGGACTTAAGGTAGTACACCCCTAATGGTCACTATAAGGAACTGTAAAATTGACAACATAGGACAGTTATATGCCTTAAATGTCACCTGTATGCAAAATTTAAACAAAATTTACCGTGTGGTTTATGAGTTATGGACATTTTTCTTAACTTAAACTTTGCCATTAAAAGGGTTTTTCAGAAATGAGGAAACTCTAAATAATCTATAATATCATCATTATGAAAAATGTTTTCCTATTGCTCATTGTTAAGAAACAAATAATGACGTTTAGGTAACAAATTAAAGAAGCAAAATGATTGTTTTTAAACTAAATGTTTTTGATATGTATAATAATGTAACCCTATCCCACCCACTTTTAACACTTATTTCACCATTTCCATGTGTAAAAAGCCTTATTTAAAATATTCCTAAAATTTTGCACAATGAGGGGCTGTTTTCAAAGTTTGCCTAAATTTTCTTAAATGTATATTGGTTGGTCTTGCAAAATATAAAATACTTTTACCGTGTAGTTTTTTATTTTATTAACCTTTGAAAATATATGGTATCATATTTGCTATTAAATTTGGCATTATTTAGTAAAAAAATATCTACTAAAATTATATTATTAAAATGAAACACTTTTTTCTTCCATTAGGGGTCTGGGAGATTAATAAAATATGTTAAAAAGAAAAAAAAAGAAAGAAAAAAAGTTACCCCTTCTGGGGTTCGAACCCACGCCCCTCAGTTTCAATACACTTTACAGTGATTCTAGCCTATTTCAAAGTGGAGATAGTGCATTAGGGGTGTACTACCTTAAATTCAACTATAATTGATGTTAACAGTGGGGAAAACAGATTTAATATTAAAGTTAATATTGAAGAAATTTCATTAGCATAAAATAAAAAGACACTTTATTGTTTGTTGTGTAAGATCATGTAATTTTATATCATTGAAGGACTTTTAAAAAACAGTATTGTCACAAGTGGCATAGCAAACAAACAAATATCCTCTATAGATTTGCATTTTTTAAAATAAAAACATGTGTTGTCACTTCCTTCATTTGCTTCAGGTAAGGTCCCGGACACTTTGTTTCTTGCTTTCCTTCCCCCATCACGGTCCCGCACCCCAGCCAGCCACTTTGAAACCTTTTATTTCTACATCCTTCCTCGTTGCAGTCTTTGTCGGCAAGTTCCTTTGAACACATTCTATAAAACAAGCATCCTTATCCTTAAAGAATGAAATGAAATGCAGTGAAATGTAGGTATTGAAACCATTCAAAGGTCATAAGTCACCTTGTAGCATTTTGAGCAGTATAAATTGGAATATAAACTAATTCTGGTATGTTTTAACAAATATAGATGTTTGTGTCCCGGCTTTACATAGCTTTTAACAATATTTCTGTGATATCGCTGCAGTCAGTTGTAAGCTGAGATCATCTTATCGGTGTATCAGTAAAGAATGTTAAGGTAAGCAAATACTTTGCTTTACAGGAAGGTGATTTCTGCTTATATTATGCATCACAACACAATGCATGGGATCAAAAACACACAGCATGTAAAATATTCTCTCTTACTAATTTCCGTAAAAGCTAGTCAAGGGACTGATATACAGTCAACTTCTAATGTCAAATATCTAGGTGCAACACTTTGATCAGTCTCTCTCTGGTGAAGCAATGGCAAGTTCTATTATTAAAAAGGCCAATGCAAGGTTAAAGTTTCTGTATAGAAAACGTGATTATCTCACTTTTCACACTAAAAAACTTCTGGTTATGGCCCTCATCCAATGTCATTTTGATTATGCATGTTGTTTCTTGTTTCCTGGGTTACTAAATACTGGAAGGATAAACTCCAAGTCACACAAAATAAATTGATAAGATTTGTTTCTAAATCTTGGTTATAGGTCACATATTGATAATGAACACTTTAAAATTTTAAATTGGCTACCTGTCCAGAAAAGAGTTGATCAAATCATTCTATGTAATGTTTTTAAAATAAAACATGGACTTGCCCCTGAATATATGGGAGAAAACTTTATTCCACTAGATTCTGTTCATACTTACAGGACCAGGTCAAGTGAAAGTGGTTGTTATATGCTACCTAAGGTCAAAGGTTTCGGATCAAAGTCTTTTGCTTACAATGGATGTGTATTGTGGAATAAACTACCCTCTTTCTATTAGGATGGAATCAAAATTGTACAATTTTAAATTATCTGTTAAAAACATTTACTGAATGGGTAATTATCTCTTTTAAGGGTGTCTATCCTCTAGTCTTAATATTTATTATTTTTATTAATTTATTTTAATTTGAAAATTTTATGTATACTTTTTGTCTTTCTTTAATTTAAAACTGTGATAAGTCATTTTTCATGCCTCTCTTTGTCAAAACCATCAGTATCTAAGGACCACAATGGAAATAAGAGATTAAGTTCTCTTTCTTGTGTTATCCCTGGTATGATGTTTTTGATATGGTGCATTTCTTTACATTGATATTTGTTTTTATTGTTTTATCATGTATTGGATATGTTTTTACCATGCTATTTACTGAATACTGAAATAAATCTATCTAAATCTATCTATCTATCTATCTATCATTTTCCTTCATTAAAGCGATACCCGAAGACACAGTAACAAGATCTTGGATAATATATCTATTTTGAAGACACCACTTTGCAAATTCGTAAAATATCACTTACTATACAATACATTCAGTATCTAGAGGCCCCCCCCCCATTTTTTTCTTTCCCTTCAGCAACTTCATATTGTTCATTCTTGCCAGTTCATTTGACATGGTTTCTTTCATCAAGCCGTCAACAGTTTCCCGCACATCTGCCCACCAAACATTGAGAGGAACCGCACCTTAAATAAAGCAGAACATAAACTTTTTAATGTTAATTTTAACACTGCTAAGTGATGGGCTGCAAGTCACCAAATGACAAATAATTGTCAACTGGACCTCAAAAACATGATCTGTCAAGAAAACTGTTTGGATTTACAAGTTAAAAGATCTTTCCTCATATATTTACAGCCTAGGACAACACCTTAGTGACTTGTACCTTTATGTTTGTCCCCTCCACCGAGTGTTATGGGGCACATTATCATTGTTTTTTAACACAAAAGTTTATACAATATCAACAGAATAATGTTTGATATTATAATAACAGCTCAATTCCTGGATTTTGTGGGTACTAGTCATTTTCCTGTTATTTTGAAAGCTGCCAGCATTTTGATTAATGAATTGACTGTCTTGTCCTAATAAATAATCAATGTTGAAAACGAGGCCAACTGCCCATGTCTTGTGCTCATGGCTATTATAGCATATCTAAATAATAAGATAACTGTGTCAATATGAATAAAAAAATTGAAAGATGCCAGTTTTTAATTCCGAAATTAATGCAGCAAGGTGTTTGTCCACTCTGCAATATTTTCCAACATAAATATAGCAGAATGATAATACATTATCATCAAGTAGTGCTGACCACAGACCATTATGTTATTTCGCTTTTAAGCCAGTGGATATGGGGTATACTTTTTTCAGTTACTAATGGAGCAACATACATGACTAACACTATGCTTACCACAGATGACAGCATTGTTTGATCTCCCAGAAGCTCATCGAATGCTTCCATCTGCTCAGGAGAACGAATAGGGAATGAGATATCTTTCGGAAGCTGCAGCGGTTGGTCATCTGCTGCTGACCTTGACAACAATCGCTGCATCATCCTCTTAATTTCACGATTCTTCTCTCGCATTGTCTCCAAGACTCGGAGAATCTGCGTAACAGCAGCTGAAAAAAAAAGGATTCATAATTCTAGGCCATATACTTTTAGAGCTATGTGAATTACAAATGAAAAAAATCCAGTATTTTAAATTTTTCCTTGGCTTCAACAGTAATTAACGCTAAAATCTCAAAAGGATTGTTGAGTGTGCAAGGTCACAAAATGTGAAAATGATAAGAAATCATGTATATAAACTTAATATATTTTTTGAGCTAGGCATGTCATTTGGTGAAAATAAACATTTCTCGACTCTTCCACGGGACGCGTAACATTAAATAACAGTAGTGGGGTCAGGCAAGAATAGGCAGCACAAATTCACATCATGATAAAGACTAACACAAGTAATCATCAATTTCTTTTGATATATTTTTTAAACTAGGGCCGTCACAAGGTGAAACTTTTCATTTTTGGCTGTGTCACTCAAACCAGCTTGTTATAACATTTATTGACTTGTTTTTTGAGGATAGAACATTTAATAAGTATTGTACTGTAATTATGTATAAATTTACAGCTCCGAAGTTTATACCTATTACTGGGCCCAAGTATCTGCCCACGGGAAGGCGTATCAGAAGCACCTTGTATTGGAGACAGCACTTTGCACAGCACTGCTGGCCTCTGCGCAATGCCTGTGCCAGCATAGAGCAAGGCGGGGGGTGAAAGTAGGCTTCGTGACCTGTTTGGGGCGTTGTTGCGTTGGCTCAGTTATAAACTGTTGGGGTGGCCTCTCTGTGATCATGTCTCATTATTCATCCGTGCCACTATCCGATTCATACAGACTTTTGATGGCCTATTTAACAATAAAAATGAAAAATTACATCTAACTAAGTTATTATGAAAGTGGGCCCGTAAATTCAAGAAAAATGTCGCAAATTAAAATGACAAGAACCGAACTATGTCACCTATCGCGAAATTACATGACAAAGGGCAAAAAAAAAAAATAAAAATGAGGTTTACAAGCTTACCTACACACACAATATAGTGTGTAAAGGATAATAATATGAAAGGTCGTTATACGAAATCGTGAGTTAAATGTTCCGAATTGAAATATTGTTTTGGTGTACAATTTTACAATTTAACGTAACAATACACAATTTGATTTTAAGCGGCAGCGGAAATCACGGTTGCGCATGCTCGAAATAAATTTTTCATCAAATGCTGATTTTTATAAATTATTTCTGAATTTATTAGTCTAAAAACACTTTTTTATAATTAGATTATAAAAATTAAACCAATATAAAAAACTAAACAAATTAATTTCTCGCACCTGCTCAGGCATGCTTATATTTATCGGGTTGCCCAAATGGGACCCATGGCTTGTATATATGTTAATGCTACGATTTTTATATAAGATAATAGCAACATTTATGCCAAGCGTGGTCACACTATAACTCAAAGTGAACACAGAATCTCTAAAGAAATAAATAAATGAAAAATCATTTTTCCTTAAAGTGCTGTAATATGGGACCCATATGGGTCCAATATGGGCGTACCCAAATGGACTTGCCCATATTGGTCCCATATAGGTCCAATATGGGCAAACCCATATGGGCTTGCCTAGATATAGCCCATATGGGACCCATATATGCATGTTTGCTGGGAAGTACTTAATCAGTAACGATTTTCATTTTGGACACAAGAAAACAGAGTTTATGTAATTTCAGGTACCCCCTAGAAGTGCTCAACAATATTAGCAAACATAATGTTATCTCGCAATGCCTGCGGCCGCATGTACAGTAGTTCTTTACTCAGTATCTTATTTCTCATTTCCATATCATTCACACGTGATGTAGCAAGTAACAATTCAAAGCTTCTGTAGATTCTCCTTTCTCAGGCACGATATTTATTCTTTCAGGTGTTCTCTTATTTCATCTTGGATATAATTCCACATTTTAGTTATATATAAATCAAGAAATGGGGTAGTTGACGGTATTGCTTAATCAACATCATCATTCATCACGTTAAAAAGATCCTGGTTCCTGATTGAATAGGCTATTGAATGCTGAATATGTTCTATAGTTTTAAGTTTGTTAAATATGGGAACCATAAAGGCCGTTTAATAGGGCATATTTTCAACATATACCTAGTGTTGATCTGCTTCTAGATTTGAGATAAAGAGATTGAATCCTATGATATTTACATAAAAAGTTGCAGATGACAATTCAGTTACAACAAGGGTAAAAATAGCAAAAAGTTTTTAGTTTACAAAACAGCTCATAATAACCAGGTTACTGTTTCTTGAGAATGTTTTCTTATTTTTTTGCCCTGTTTTATAGCAGAACAGAACAGATACAACAAAATGCAATATTACGCCTCATAAGAAACTGTATGTTTAAGTGTTGCAAGACAACGGTTTGTTTTGTTTGTTTTTGTTTTGTTTTTTACAAAAAAAGCTCCAGTACTCAGACATCTCATAAGTCAAACCCCATTCCTCTCACGAACGAAATACGGCAATTGAACAATTTTATCTGATGAAACTGTACCAAATAGTTTGTTTGTTTCGTTTGCTTGTTTTTGTTGTTGTTGTTCTTTTTTTTTGGGGGGGGGGTTGATTGATTGATTGATTGTTGTTTGGTAGTTGGTTGGTTGGTTGGTTGGTTGTTTTGTTGGTTGGTTGGTTGGTTGGTTGGTTGGTTGGTTGGTTGGTTGGTTGGTTTGTTGGTTAGTTTACGCTTTATAAAGAGTCTATATCACATGTTTTCAGTATTTTCTTGTAAATTAAAATATCTTTTACACACACTGTAGCCTCAGTTTTAGGCGCCTTTCTCTAACATATTGACTATAATGTCGGTACGCAAGGTCCAATAGGCTAAAACTGTCCTTATTCATCATGGTCGATATTATGGTAGATACATTTTCTATAGTCATTTATTCGCAAATCGAGAACAGGAAAATAGGGATAGTTTGTTTTTTGTTGTGGTTTTAGGTTTGTTTGTTGTTTTTGTGTATGTGTGTGACTTTGGTTGCTTTATGTGTGTGAATTTTGTTGTTATTGTTTGGGTTTTTGTGCTGTTGTTGGGGTTTTTTGTTGCGGAGTTATTGGGGGGATTTATATATATAATATAGATATATTTTTCATTAATAAATTCTAAATGAATTTAAAGGGACTACTAAGAGGAAATGAAGTTATATTTATCTGGCTTATTTTATAAATTGGTACTTACTCACTTTAGGCTAAATAATTAGAGTGACAAGTAATATGTCGTTTGCATTTAAACTCAAACAAACAATACAACGAAAGAAGTCAATGCTCTAGAGTGTGGACTTTTGTATTTCTTTTATTGATGATTTGTCATTTGCTTAATTACCATATATCTGTTATAATTATTATTAAGGCAATCATTTTACTTAACAGATTGGCGTATTTGCAAAGAATAATGTCACTGCTACCTCTAATGAATTGCATTAATAAAAGATTGTTATTTTATTACCAATTAAATGTCATGGGAGACATTTACATAAAATGTGATTGATTGATGTAATAACTGTACATGTTTCAATCATAATCAAGTAGAATGATAACACAATATATATTCATTCTCGAGATAAATAGAGGATATTGAATGAGTGTAGGTTCAATACTGAATTTATTGCACGAGTTGAATAATATTATATTATGCGAGCATCTGGCGAGCATATAATGTTATTTTATTTAACGAGTGCAATGAATTCAGTTATGAACTTACACGAATTGAATATTCTATTTATCACATACACAAAATAAATACCGTTTAAAGTGAAATAAGAGTCATTTTTCATTGACGCACCTATAGTATCACAATAACATTTAGCGCGTCTTTACCCTGTGTTGTATAACGCTAATGATATCACGTCAAAATATATGCACGGCTGTGCAATACCATATATTAGGCAAAATCGGCACGGGTGTGTGATAAAACGTGTTACTATTAACTTAACGTTTTGTTAATAAGGTTTAAATATGGTCAAATAAAAAGAGATAAAGCAAATACTAGTATGTCATCAGATAGAGATTCAACTAAGCGTTAAGGACAAAGCAGTATGTGCTTTAAACATATTTATACAAATTGTCACCATTGTCTTAAATTTCATAGCGAACAATTTCCAGTAAGGTACATATAAATGTACCTTTATGATCTAACATTACTTTAAGTTCAGGCTATATTTATTTAAGCTTTAATCTTTCTTAGGCTCATCTTTTATTACAGAAATACAACACAGCAGCTAAACTTAACTAATGTTTTATCTCATCTTGTGTTTATCCAAACAAAAAAGCCCTAAACAAAAAGTTAAAGCCATCTTTATCAAGAAGAGTAGTCTGCATCTCCATCTTTAGTGGAAATATGAAATCGAATATTTGTAATTTTTACAATACTATAAGAACTTTTTATCTAGATATTATAAATCTTTAACCTGCTGCTAATGTATTTGTTCAAATTTGAGTTTGAAACATCCCTTTGAAAATTAATGGATTCAAAGTGGAGCTAGCAACCGTATAGAACGTAGGTACGAGCGTGCATCAGGCTCGCTTTGCTCTATACTTGCAAGCACGTAAGATGTTTCTACTGACGTATAAAATGCAGCTTGGACATATCCGACTTATGCCTTAGAATGTAGACTCTGTACATTTAACCACTTGAGCTCAAGAAGACACTCAAACCGGTTATGAAATAATTTTTCATTATTATCCATTATTGGTTTAAAACCATTCGTATTACCGAATTCACAACGGCGGTATGCTTTGTTATTGCTTTGGTAAAGTGGGTTCAGTATTGGATAGGTAAATATAATAGGTTCCATGTTATGGTCGCTTGATAGACATATTGTATGATTGCGGATCGAATGCTATTGCGCAAAAAGTTAGTATCTTTTGGGCAGTTCCTCTACTCTACCTGTTCAAATGGTAATCTGGCTACGTAGACATGCATTCACGAGGTATGTGATCTCTCTTAGAAGATCGGTAGATTGATAAAGTTGCACACAGTCGTAAAAACTTTTAAATCGACGAACACATGAAGACTAAAGAAATCATGTAGTTTTTATCCTAGACAATAACAACGTAACATAATGTATCACATTTATTATCAAATTTCATTTCATTTGTGTTTTTATGTATGATCAGGGGGAAAAGCGTAAAAAAAGAAAAAGAAAGTTGTAGATTTAAATTAATTGCGTATTTTATCTTGATTCTTTGCTGACGCCATTTTTGTTGGTAACACTGGTATTGGTCAATTGTTGTTCTTGACGCAATCCTTTGGTACTAATATGGTCTTAGGTACCGCTAAATAAAATCAGGTAAAATTATAAATTAACAAATTGTAGCTACATTGGTTTTCATCTAAAACTGAATAAAACAGTGAAATAAAGTATTAAATACAATTATAGAGTTTTTTTAAAACAAATCTCTGTAACGGCTGAATAATTTAATTCAAGTAAATGTTTTTTTAAACGTGTTTTTATAACAAACTTGTATATCTATGTTAATGATTATTATTAGATTATAAATGCTTTGAATATTTATTGAATAATTGTCTGCCATGTTTGTTCATCAATGTTGATAACTTCTCTTAAGCATGTGTATCATTTTGAAAAGTACTAACATTGTAAATTGTATTTGTGATTGTATTAAAATTGCACCTATTACTTTTTAAAAAGATTGATAAAAGACAGATAAACTCACCGGACAACATCTTCTCATTACAGGGTAACTGCTACAGTACCCACAGAAACGAGTGCCACCTGGACAGTATCCGTAATAACAATCACCATATTGAGCTGTAGAGATAATGATTCGTTATGCTTCATTTTGAGCTAAGTTCCGGTACATACAAAAAATATCAAATAAATTAAATAGAACATAATAAACTCAGATATATGGACAATTGTCCGTTTATAGTAATTGTAGAGTAAATAGCGACAGCCAAGATCAGCGACAGACATCAGTATAAAGACTTTCACTGCTCGTCTGAAACTTTGACATCTTCGGACGTAAATATCGCATAATGGCAAGCAGAAATACAGTAAGTTACCTTTAAGTTATATGTGGCACAGTAACACGAAACTGCTATTCAGTTTTTTATACCATAGTTTTATAATTTATGAAGTTTCTATAGTTTGCATTTCAATTCATCATTGGGGCCATTACCATTCAGTGAAGAAGAATTCATATTCTACATCCTTCCTTTTTGAAGAAACAAAATTCGTAACAACTCCTATACCTTTAATATATAGAACTCATAGCAAGTAAGAGACGTGGTGCCTTGGCGCATAATGAATGTTGCGGATATTGTAAACAAGAACTGATAAACGCACAACCAATGCATCAAAATATCATTATCAAGAAAATAATGTATGTACTTTTGAACACTAACATAATTACTTATTGTACGTACCTTCAGCAACTTCAGGCAGAATTGAAATCGCCAAAAACCCAACAAGAAATAACAGCAATAAAAGTTTAGCCATTCTTACGAAATATTTCCAAACACGTAGAAAATCCAAGGATGCTATGTGTAAATATTGAGTCCCTAAAGACTTATATATATATACTGTACCTGTGTCATAATGTATAGCATTTTTGTCCAATGTTTAATTGATGAGTTACCAGACCGCAGAGGTTTAAAGCAATAATTAATTATAAATGACTGAAGATCATGCATAGAATATATACGTATTTTGAAAGATATGCATATTGTAAATGTTAATAAAGCTTGATTCTAAAGATTAAAATTTAAATTTGCTGAGTAACGTATCATAATTTCATCTGATCAGTTTAACAAAAGCAGTAAACTGGAAATAGATAGATATATACCAAATAATGCAGATTGCTATCTTTGATCCGCTTTTCTGACATACTAGCAATGTTCAAGAATGATGCTACATTTATAACAACACTGAAAGAGCAAGGCTTGTTTAAATTGATCTATCTAATTATTCCATTTCACCTGCAAGTGACAGAAATTTGGAAAATGGCAACAATGTTACAAGGCATAATAAGAATATATATTTACAAAGAATATACTAGTACGTGCTTCATGCTACTTTTTATAAGTGTGCTGCCATAATGCTAATTACCGTTTGTTTGCAACCCGGGATAAGACAGGGAATACCCATATTTGCCTAGTTCCAGAGAAGTAGTTCTTTTACCAAAGTGTAAGTGTTCAATCTTAAATAGAAACCTTAGCACTGTGAATAAGGCATTTACGGTATTCACAACTAAACGTTGCAATTTTTCATTACATGCATTATTAGTTTTTTTTTCTGGAAGAACTTGTTCCGAACAGGTACTAGACTAATGGTTTGCGGGTGTTAAGAAATCATGAGTGGACCAATTACAATCTCACGAGCTACCGAATAACTTAGCCATTTTGACCAGGTACTGACATCAAAGAAGAATTCAAAACGTTTAGGATGCAATTATTAAATAGTTTTACATTGAAGACTTACTTGTATTATACAGGGCTTGTGTTGGCTATAATGTATTACCTTGAGATTTTTTGAAAATTTTTCCCTCAAACATGTTTTTAGTGGATGATAAATAATGTATCACACCGCAGAGGTTTAAAGCAATAAGTAATTAAAATGAGTGTCTATTGTCGCTAAATATAACATACGTATCTTGATAAATAAATAACCATACAAAAACTGACTGTTTATACAATGTTCCCGAATATTAAATTTGATAAATAAACTATAAATATGTAAATGCAGAAAGAAATTAAATTGCAATTAAAATATAGTTGTGAAGATTAACATATGGTAATTTAAAACAGCTTACTGGCAAAAACACATTTACATATAATTCAGATTTTTGATTGGTTGAAACTAGTTATGGTCAACAATAACTGTCAACGCTACGTTTATAATCACTGTTGAATGAATGCTTTTAGAAATTTGCCAATCGTATCATTCGATTTATACATAGACATTAAGATTTGTGGGGGGGGGATAATTATCAGAAATAGATACTTATTCCTATCGGAGTCATTTCTTTTCCCCTCTTGATCGAATTTAGCTTATGAACATTTTGGTTCTGAACGAGTTCTTCCAGAAAAAAAACTAATAATGCATGTAATGAACAATTGCAACGTTTAGTTGAGAATACCGTAAATGCCTTATTCACAGTGCTAAGGTTTCTATATATGATTGAACACTAACTCTTTGGTAAAAGAACTACTCAGGAATTAGGCAAATATGGGTATTCCCTATCTTATCCCGGGTTGCAAACAAACGGTCATTAGCATTATGGCATTAAGCTTAAGAATCCTCATACTAAGTTGAATAATAACAAAATAATGATCTATATCTCTCAGTGTTGTCAACATACTTACCAGTACTTTCAGAAATAATAAGGTAAAGACATGAGACAGAAAGTATCACACAATATGTTGAAATATTTTCAGAAATGCTGGAAACATGGATCAAGTGAAGTACTGAAAATGAAATACTAAGCAAAGGATAATATAGATATATATTTACAGATCGATAGTTAATTCAATCATGAGCCCATTTGCAACGCGTTTTATGTTCAGCCATTATGCAAAATAAAAATGATTATTGTGGAAAAACGGTATGATGGAGTGATCTGAAAATATGCACGACAGTTGGTTCAAAAACCTCGGTCGAGTTCCTATAATACTGATATATGGCTAAAGGCAACAACACAGAGAAATTATCTTCTTATTAAGAATTAAATTTCAAAAGCCAACCAATACATAAGCATCCTTAACGACATAATTTTGTTAAAATCCCGTAAAAAATAAAGGAAGATTGATACAAAATAAAGGAAATATTTCATATGTTTCAAAAGAAGCCATGATTTCACTTTTAATGATTGAATTCAATTGTTCTTTAAAATTTATTTCTAGAAATAAAGGAGATGAATAACCACACGTGTACTTTTCTTCTTTGTAAAAATGACATTTTCTGTCAAGAATTATTCAGTCATGAAACCCTGAATTTATGCCGAAGGGCACTAAGTGTCAGTAGCTCTGCAAACAGAAATCCATTCACATTCCAGGAAAACACTTCATGTTCCTCCTCAGCTCATCGCTTTTCTCTACTTCCATGTATATTCTTACATATTCTCTACTTCCCTGTATATTCTCCCATATTTTCTACTTCCATGTATATTCTCCCATATTCTCTTCGGGATGACTTCCCTACAATTTTTCGAAACCTCTTAAGGGAACTAACGGTTCATGGATTAAATAGTATATAACATTTGAAAGGTCCCCGCTTCCCGCTTTTCCTTACTCACTCATTTTCTTTGAAAATATAGTTAGTTACTTTGTATCTTAATTAATTATCTCTCCCAATTTGTATATCCTTTCATATTTAGTTTGCCGTACTTAATCAGTAACGGTTTTCATTTTGGACACAAGAAAACAGAGATAATATGTTTCCAGGTGCCCCCTAAGAGTGCTCATGATATAACCAAACATAATGTTATCTCGCAATGCCTGCGGCCGCATGTACAGTAAATCTTTACTCAGTGTCTTATTTCTCATTTCCATATCATTCACACGTGATGTAGCAAGTGACAAAGCTTCTGTAGATTTTGCTTTCTCATGCACGATATTTATTCTTTCAGGTGTTCTCTTATTTTCATCTTGGATATAATTCCACATTTTAGTTATTTATGAATCAAGAAATGGAGTAGTTGACGGTATTGCTTAATTAGGCTGATCAAACTCAGAAAAAAACTCCACAAGTAAAAAATTGCTGGGAAATGCAGCAATGTGATTGTCACGGCGAAAAAAAGAAAAAACACAAAAAAACAGTTATAAGTATAATGTTAAGGTATCTCCAAATAGCATTGAGTTTAATTGACAGGTTAACTTGTTAAGAAGGTTTTTAAGTATTGTAATGTAACTTTTTTCAATTTTGCCGTGTTGGGCTTTCTTTAGGGATTCTGTATTTATCTATTTTGTTACAAGAGCCATGCATATGTAGTAGAGCAGAATAATTTATCATTCTTGTGTACTGCATACCTCTTGAGTGAGATCTATCCACATATGAAGTTTCATGTTGATATCTCAAAGGCTAGTGTAGTTATGCTCTGGACGAAATTAAGTATGAAAAGTAACAAAGGGCAATACCTGAAAAATAATGCACGGTAGGTGTGTGCCGCACTCCTCCTCAATGAGATTTATCCACCTATGAAGTTTCACGTTAATACCTCTAACACTGTTTGGGATAAGCTCAAAAATAACAAAGGGCAATAACTCAAAAATTATAAAGGGTATCATTCTTGCGCACAACATTCCTCCTCAATAAGATCAATCCACCAATGAAGTTTCATGTTGACATCTCAAAGACCTTTTGAGTTATGCTCCACTCAGGTGAAAAATTAAGTATGAAAAAGTACAAAGGGCAATTACTCAAAAACTATGAAGGATAGAGTCATCACTCTTTTGCACTGCACACCTCCTGAGTGAGATCTATCTACCTATGAAGTTTCATGTTGATATTTCAATGGCTTTTGTAGTTATGAAGTTGTAACCTCTAACAATTTTTTAAATAAGCTAGCTCCGGACAAACAGAGGGCTATAACTCAAAAATTATAATGGGTAAAGTTATCATAACAGAGGGCTATAACTCAAAAATTATAATGGGTAAAGTTATCATTTTTGTGCACAACATTCCTCCTTAATAAGATTTATCCACCTATGAAGTTTCATGTTGACATTTCACAAGCTTTTTTAGATATATGCTCCACTCAGGTGAAAAATTTAGTATGAAAAATAACAAAGGGCAATAACTCAAAAATATGAAGGGTAGAGTTATCACCTCCTGAGTAAGATCTATCCACCTATGATGGTTCATGTTATATCTCAAAGGCCTTTGTAGTTATACTCTGGGACAAAAATTAAGTATGAAAAAAAGGGCAATAACTGAAAAACAATGCACGGTAGGTTATCATTCTTGCGTGCTGCAATCCTCCTCAATGAGATCTATCCACCTATGAAGTTTCAAGTTATTCCCTCTTACACTTTTGAGATAAGCTCCGGACAAAAAGTATGAAAAATAACAAATGTCAATAACTCAAAAATTATAAAGGGTAGAGTTAACATTCTTGTGCACAACATTCCTCCTTAATAAGATATATCCACCTATGAAGTTTCATATTGACATTTCAAAAGCCTTTTTAGAGATATGCTCCACTCAGGTGAAAAATTTAGTATGAAAAATAAAAAAGGGCAATAACTCAAAAATTATGAAGGGTAGAGTTATCATCCTTATGCACTGAACACCTCTTGAGTGAGATCTATCTATATATGAAGTTTCATGTTGATATCTCAAAGGTTTTTGTAGTTATACTGTGGACAAAAATTTAGGGCAATAACTGAAAAATAATGCACGCTCGGTTATCACTCTTGTGTGCAGCACTCCTCCTCAATGAGGTCTATCCACCTATGAAGTTTCAAGGTGTTACCTCTAACACTTTTTGAGATATGCTCCACTCAGGTGAAAAATTTAGTATGAAAAATAACAAAGGGCAATAACTCAAAAAATACATGTATGAAGGGTAGAGTTATCACCTCCTGAGTAAGATCTACCTCTAACACTTTTTGAGATATGCTCCAGACAAAAAGTATGAAAAATAACAAATGTCAATAACTAAAAAATTATAATCAGTACAGTTATCATTCTTTCGCACAACGTTCCTCCTCAATAAGATCAATCCACCGATGAAGTTCATGTTGACATCTCAAAGATTTTTTTTAGTTATGCTCCACTCAGGTGGAAAATAAAGTATGCAAAATTACAAAGGGCAATTACTCAAAAACTATGAAGGGGTGCAGTTATCACTTTTTTGCACTGCACACCTCCTGAGTGAGATCTATCTATCTTAAAGGCTTTTTGAGTTATGCTCTGGACAAAAATTGAGTTTGAAAAATAACAAAGGGCAATAACTGAAAAATTATGTAGGGTAGAATCATCATTGTTGTGCACTGTACTTCTCCTAAATATGATTTATCCACCTATGAAGTTTCAAGTTGATACCTCAAATACTTTTTAAGATATGGTCCGGACTAAAATGAGGACGGAAGGACAGACTGAAGGAAGGACAGGCGGACGGACGGAGACTAATTTTATATCCCCAACCGCCTTTTCGGCGGGGGATAATTAAACATTTTCCAGCTTATAGGTAAAGGAAACTCAGAATTTTACTCACAATAATGAGACATGAATTCTGAATGAAGTTCAGAAGATTTTGTGTAAAAGACTGATTTACGGACCAAATTAAGTTATTGTACAACCTGGTATGGTAAATGCTTACTGTGAAACGCATATGGAAAACGAAGTCTCATTTTAGGGAAAAAATGTTTTATTGCGCAAGAAAATGAAATTATTCAAAAAAGACAACAAGAAAAGCATTGATGCAAAGCATCAAAGGGCGACGCCAAAAGAATTTGACCTAAATACTTAACAAAAGATGTGTACTTTATAGCTGTACCATTTCCTGTGACCTGGAGGCTAGGCCCAGTTTAAGTTGAAACTTAAACCAACAAGAATAGACACTGTCTTGCCAAGATGCAAAGACAATTTATAGTCAATTAACCAATCTTAAGATTTATTTTACCAGATACAAAGATACCTGAGTCATCATCATATAATCACATGCACGAGTATCGAACCTGGGAAGAAAATTTTATCATATTTTTTCTTCCCAGGTCTGATACTTGTACCTGTGCATATAATAAAGCTTAGTATTGCTTAGGGTTGCAGACATGTCATTGACATATTTTAGACATAAAAGAGGACCGAAAATGAACATCAGGGGGACACCATAGGTACTCAGAGCAGAAGTAGAAGGAGTGCCAGCCACATCAACCAGCTGCTATCAGATATAAAACTTGAACCATGTAAGAATGTCATTACATATGGCAGATGCTTGAAGTTCCATTAAGAAGAAGAAAAAGAACTTCTTCATGTGCAGTATAGTGTGATCAACTGTATCAAATGCTTTTGTAGATCTAACAGTATCATGCAATACTGCCTTTGTCCATTTCAAATTAAATGCACTTTATTAAATGAATAAAACATGTGCCAGTCGCAAACCCACTTCTAAACCCTGACTGAAACTGCCTGACCATGAGTCCATGACTCGAACACATGACTTTCAGAAGACCAACTGAGCTATCTGGCCGGCTACACATTTTCTCTTAAATAATGAAACAGTTCTAAACCACAACATATTTCTCCACTATATTGATTAATGTCCTTGAATTTCTGATGTTAACAGAGCATAGTGAATTAAACTCATGGTTATATGCAGTCACAGGATGATAAAAACTTTCAGCTTCACCATAACTCAAACCTGTGACCCACAGAATAATGTACTGAGCTATCTGGCCACTTACACATTTTCTCCCCTAAATAGTGAACAGTTCTAAACCATGACAGAAATTTAGATTTTCAAATTAACAGATAAATAATTCTTAATTAATAAATAAGAAAAAAAAAACCCTTACATACTCATATAGTCTTAATTAAGATAACAATTTATATACCATTGTATAATTATTTTTACTAAAAAGGGCTTAGACAGTTATTGGTTGTGCCATTATTTATAACAGGTCAATTTAAAAGTGAACATAACTGTGCTAATTCATGTACAATATCTATTTTTTGTACAGATAAAAAACTAACCTTTTTTCTATGATAAGAAATTTTATGAAGACTGATTTGTATTTTGCATCATTGAGGGCACCGGGCGAAAACATGAAAATTATGCAACCGACGAACCACTTCGTGGTAGATTGTTTTTTCATGTTTTCATCTGGCGCCTGGTTACTTTTTGTACTTTGTTGGTTTTCATGTGGCACATTAAATCACCCACTATAAAATTTAGTGTACAAATTTATTCAAGGGCAAGTAACAATCTACTCTATGAAAAGTATGTTGTCGGGTTGACTCAGGAGACCTGGAGATTGAGACCGGTGTCCCTCCATTACAAATAGATAAGGCAGAAGCTGTCCATTTCAAACTATGCACATGTTAGAAAAAAAAATAGAATGTAACTATTCAGAATATGATTTGTTTTGAGACTTTATCAATTATATTGCTGGATCCAAGATTCAGGACATTTTCAATCAATGCATGTATTATCATTTATAACTTTAAATGAAAGTCTCATCCCTTTAATAATAATGACATAACTGTAACTCTTTAAATTCAGAAATATTATAAATCTCATCATATCAATATACTAAGATATACATGTATGCACATAACATTAATAAAACCCAGTTTCTATTAAATAAATATGAAATCCTAACATTACCATTGGTACTAATGGATGGAATTCAAAATCTAGTAGAAAGAAAACTATAATATATAATCTCTGTTATAGATACTATTATTAGCCAGCTAACACTGGGTATAAACATCTTTAACCTGTAGACTGATCATGTATTATCATTTATAAATTTAAATGCAAGTCTCATCCATCATAACTGTAAGTCTTTAAATACAGAAATACACATTATATCTATATACTATGATACACTTGTATGAACATTACATAAATAATTCTCAGGTTCCATTAAAAATAAATATAACATCCTATTAACATTGGTGTTTGGGTGGAATTCATAATCTTGTAGAAAGAAAACTATAATGTACATGATATTGTATAGTTAAGTAAAAAAAATCTCAATAAAAATTATATAATAAAGATTAAGTTGTGTGAGTTTCTAAACATTAAATGCATATCTCTTACAGTAACAAATACTGTCCCTCATAAGACTTTACTATAAAACTAACTGTATATATATCAAGTGTTTAAAATGAGCACCCATATGTATTGCTTAAATATTCTACCTTTTCATTTTTACCAAAGGTTATTTTATGAGCAATTTACATACAAACACATAGAAAATAATAATTTCACATATTGATTAGAATATTCCTCTAGCAGAATACCTATAGTATATGTGCTAACTGAACAAACTAGAAAAATCTGGTCTAAGGTATATAAAGCCAGTAAAAGATATATATATCAATATTCACTCATCATGGCCTCTATGCTTTTGATTAATACCTTACAACTGGTAAAATTATTAAACAAAATAGTAAGTAATACCTACAGTTGAGTTCACACTAAAGGTTACACAAAGTGCACTAGGAGTGCAGGCTTGCTGTGCACTACTAGTACACTTCATAAGTGCACTTTGTAGTGCACCAGACCCATTATAATTATGTATTAAGCAGTTACCTTTTATTTCAATGAATAGCAATTTGACTTTTACAAAAAGATAGATAAAAATAGATATCTGTATAATAGTTTTTCATAATAAATTTGAAGTTAAAACTTAATTGTTAGAATAAGTAAATATAAATAATTATAACTTTAATGTCGATAATTGCATAAATAAACAAAATTAATTGATATTTAATATGATTCTATTTCATTATAGTCTGGTAATGAAATATGAAACATTGAAACGCTAATTAAACAAAATTCACTCAATTTTTTAATGGTTTTTTTTCGGGGGGGGTGCAAATTATACCAATTAGTTATTTTTGATCTTAACTTATGGTTGTTTTAGTTAAAGGTAATGATTTTTTAATCATTAATATCCTGTAATACATTAAAGATTTAATATGTTTATAATTGGCCAAAATTTTGTCAATTTTATCTCATTTATAAACTCTCTTACCTTCTCCCTAAGATTAATATAAATGATATATATTAGTCTAGAAATAAATATTTACATACAATGGTGGTATATTAGGTATTGATATGTGTGGATTATGTATTGATATGTACCTGTGGGACACAAGTATACTTTAACTGACATGGATATTAACAAAAAAATTAGAAAATCTTTCAATTCCATTTTTTGTGATGACACCAATCTTTTTCTTTTTGAGTTTATTATAAAATGCAAAAATATTTCAGTTTTCTTTTTTTTGTACTACTTGTAATGAAATTTACAGAATTTGCATTGCCTACTTATATTTATCATATGCCTTTTGTTATTTACCCTGAGGGGCTCTCTTATCAGCAGGGTACTATATACACCAATACACAGCATGACTTTTGACACTTCAATCTTCTGTAACTGTTTTCTGCTCATGTATGGTATTTTATTTAAAAAAAAACAGATCTGCATTAAAGTGAAAAGGAAGTTGCAAAAGTTTTATAATCATGTATTTAAATATTTTCTTTAAAATATATTATCTTCTAAATGTGTTAAAACTGACAAGGTAAATTTGTCAAATCTATAATAGAAAAAATTAACATTTCCCAGTTCAGAAACTAAAAGATGATTTTAATGCAGAATTGCAAGAAATGTGGATAAATATTGATATGAGGTCTTTCCAGAATAGTTAACACTGATATTGATTTTAAACCAGTTTTTTATGATAAGATTAGAAAATTCCACTTCAAAGACAATAATGACAATAATATCTAACATGCGTTTATGCCATTATTATTTTTTTTTTACATTTGATTATACAAAAGTTATAGTCATTTATCTTAGATATCTTACATGTATTTTGGGGAAAAAACAGGAAATTTTAAATAAATAATGCATACATCTGTATAATAAAAACAGGCATTCTCAAAAAATACCGATACACAGCATGAATTGAGACTCAGTCCTCTTGTATAAAAGCATTCCCTTTATACATTAAATTTTTAAATATAGAAATCTTAAATAAAGTTATCAATTTTATTCATTTCATACACAAATATATAAACTTATATTTAGCTCCATGATTTCATGGAAAACATTTGATTATTTATATCTTTAAAAGTATGCAAGCATTTCATGGTTGAAAAAACATAATGGTAAACCAGTCAAGTCAGCCTAGGAGTTACCGGAGAGTGAGCTGAAAGTCTTCGCATGGAATTGCAATGGTTTAAGTGACGCTAAATTAAAAAATAAAAACTTTATTTCTAAAATTTCGGAAAATGATATATGTATTCTTACTGAATCCTGGACTGATGAAAATTCCAATATTGAAATTAATGGTTATACATGCTTTAATTTTTATAGAAAATTTAAACATAAAAGGGCTAAAAGAAACAGCGGTGGAATTGTTATATATGTAAAAACCAATATTAAAAACGGAGTAACTATTGTAAGAAACCATTGTGACACAATTATATGGATGAAACTGGATAGCGAGTTTTTTAAGACAATGACTGATATATATTTATGTGGAGTTTATATGTGGTTTGATGACTCGCCTATTGCGAGTATTGAAAATGTAGACTTATTTGAAATGTTAACTAATGATGTTTTTTATTTTGAAAACCTAGGTAAAGTGTTATTAGTAGGTGACTGGAATGTGAGAGTAGGCAATAAATCAGATTTTATAGTATGTGATAATAATGTAAAATGTATCGATTCTGACGATTATTTTCCAGATGCACCATTATGCAGGGCCTCTTCCGATCCTATTGTTAACACGAGAGGTGAAAAGATCCTTGATTTTTGTAAAACTACTTGTATGAGATTAGCTAACGGTCGTTTAGGTAAAGATTGTAACGTAGGGGCATTTACGTATTAATGCCGTCAGTCAAACAGTACAATTGACTATTTATTATTGAAAGAGTGCAATTTTCAGATTATAAGTGCATTCGAAATATGTCAATTTAATGAATTTAGTGATCATGCACCACTTTCGTTTACTGTTAAATACTTAGATACTAAATTTAATCCAAGAAATTTAGAAAGTGAGACTACATATTTTAAATGGCGTGATGCTGACAAAGATAAATTTAGAAGGGGTTTATTAGGAAGAATGGCTGATTTAAACGATATTTTTGAGAGTTCTTCTTCGAGCGACATTGAAAATATTGTTTTTAAAAGTTTTCAAAGATCATTCAAGATGTAGCCGAGCCTCTTTTTAAGCGAAAAGGTAGAAAAAAGGGTGGAAACTCTGATTGTTCTTGGTTTGATGAAGAATGCTACGAAAAAAAGCGTAATTATCTTAATGCTTTGTCGATTTTTTAACAATTATAAAAACGAAACTAACAGGCATATTCTATGTGACTTGAAAAAAGAGTTTAAAAAACATTGTTCGTAAAAAGAAACGACAATATAGACTTAAAAGGGCACAAGAATTGTCTGAATTGAAAACTAGTAAACCAAGAGAGTTTTGGAAACATTTCAAAAAACGAAATGTATCACAAAGTTCGGATATACCTATTTTAGATTTCCAAAATTATTTTGCAAATATGTTTGAAGAAATAAGGGCTACAACTAATTTTGATGCAAATATTTCAAATGATAATATTTGATCCTAATATTAGTAACCCTACTTTCGAAGAGCTTAATATTCCCATATCTTGCGAAGAAGTAAGAGATGCGGTGAAGCGATTAAACCGCAACAAAGCGTCTTGTCCAAGTGATGATTTGTTGAACGAATACTTTATATTTTCTATGATATATTAGTAGGCCATATCACAGATCTTTTTAACAGTTTTTGATGCAGGCTATTTTCCAGAAATATGGTCTGAAGGCTTTATTATACCTCTTCATAAAAAAGGTGATCATACTAATGTTAATAATTATCGTGGCATCACATTACTAAGTAACTTTGGGAAATTATTTATAAGTATCTTGACAAATAGAGTGGAAAAATGGTCTGATGAGAATAATATTTTGTCAGACGCCCAATTTGGTTTCAGAAAGGGGTGTAGTACAGTAGATGCAATTTTCGTGTTACACAATTTAATAAACCATATTTTAACTCAAAAAATGCGATTACCTTGTGCCTTTACCGACTTAAAAAAGGCGTTTGACTCTGTGAACCGCAATGCATTATGGTATAAATTGTTTAATATGGGATTAGATGGGAAGTTACTTAGAACTTTTAAATCTATGTATTCAATTGTTAAGTCGTGTGTTAAACATTGCAATACATTTTCAGAGTTTTTCAATTTATCGGTTGGGCTACGATAAGGCCAAAATAATTCGCCCGCCATGTTTGCACTATTTTTAGAAGACATAGAATTATTTTTACAAAACTCCGTCGATTGTGGATTGAATATATATTTGAAATATGTAAAGTAATATTGTTATTCGCTGACGATATGGTAATAATTGGTAACTCGCAAGAGGATTTACAGCAAAGATTAAACTCTTTATTTGAATACTGTAATCTATGGGGCCTAGAGGTAAATACCGCCAAAACTAAAATAGTTGTTTTTCGGAATAGAGGACCAGTACTTCCTCATGAACGTTGGTTTTATAATAATGAAGCTTTGGAAATTGTTGACGATTTTAATTATTTAGGTGTAGTATTAAATTACACTGGGTCCTTTGTACTTCACAATCAATATCTTATAGGTAAAGCTTTGAAAGCAATGAATGTTTTAATATGTAATATTAACAAGTATGAAATATCCCCTTCTGTTTCCTTACAATTATTTGATGCTTTTGTCGGCTCTATCATAAATTATGCTTGTCCAGTCTGGGGATTTACAAAATCTAAAGATATAGAGAGATTACACTTGAAATTTTGCAAGTTAATTCTTGGTGTGAAAATAAGCTCTTGTAATGCAGCAATTTATGGTGAGCTAGGAAGATACCCACTTTATGTTAATAGATATGCGCACATAATAAAATATTGGTTTAAAGTGATACATTCAAGCAATATCATTGTTAAATGTGTGTATATAAATACATTAAATCAGTGTAAAAAGGGAGTAAAAACTGGGCATACAAAGTAAAAGGAATTTTAGATGAATTTGGTTTTTCTGAGGTGTAGAATTGTCCTGAACTTTATAATCCAAAAGAATTTGTTAATATTTTTAAACAAAGAGTCATTGATGTTTTTAAACAAAAATGGTTTTCAGATATTGTTAATAATAACGTTTTAAATACATTGTATAGACATATTAAGGATAATTTTTCTATGGAATGCTATTTAGATAAAATTAAGTGTATGAAATCAAGACAACAATTAACCCGTCTCAGAATATCTGCGCATAATTTAAGAATAGAATCTGGTAGATATGGTAGAAAACAGACTTGAAAGACATGAGCGCATATGTCAACTTTGTAATACACAAGATATTGAAGACGAATTTCATTTTATACTTGTTTGTAATTTGTACCAGGAAATACGCACTAAATTCATTAAAAGATATTATTATAAAAAACCTAGCATGTTTAAATTCATAGAATTACTTCAGTCATGTGAAAAGTCTATATTATTAAATTTATGTAAATTTATTTATTTTGCAAATAGTAAAAGAAAAGATATGTTGATAAGCTTAGGTTATACATAAATGTAATGTTAAAATGGTGTTATTATTTTCATAGATATTGTAAACGTTAAGATTTCGCCAGTAATTTTTATATTAAAATGAGATTATTCTGATACTAAAAATGAGATTATTTTGATATACATTTATTTTATACAAAATCAATTTTATTGTCGCAGCAATATATGTTCATTCTCCATTATACTGTAAATCTTTGAATTATATCATGTGTTTATATATTTATAATATTTGATATGTGTATTGTAACAAGATACTGTATTGTATACGTTACGAAATAAAATTTCTGTTCTGTTCTGTTCATAATATCACAGCTAGAGTATGGATTGTTTTAAAATCAATGAATTAATATTCTCTTTCAATCTTTATCATGAGGAATTGCCTCTTAAGTTATATATTATTATGCAGAGTGGCAAGAAATGTGGATAAATGGATAAATATACAAATTCCGCTTTAGTGACAATAATATCTAATATGCATTTATGCCATTATGATTTTTTTTTGTATATTTGATTATACAAAAATTATGGTCATTTATCTATATGACTAACTAGCCTGAGTGCCAACGCTTCGCTTACGTTTAACATGCATTTTGAGAAAACCAGGGAATTTCAATGCATACTTATAATCAACAAAATTGACTGTTCTTAGTTATTAACCCTGAGGCCCTCTATCAGCAGGAGAGTGGTATAATGAAAACAATCTATCTCAGTAAAATACCAATACACAGCATGACTTGAGATTTTCCTCTTCAAAAAAAGTATTCCCTTTATACATTAAATTTTTAATATTTAAATCATGAATAAAGTTATCAAATTTATTTGTTTTATGGATAATATTTTAATTATTTATATCTATAAAACATATGCAAGCATTACATAGTTGAATACTAAATTATCACAGTATATTGATTGTTTAAAAATCAATGTATTAATCTTCTCTTTTAATATTGAACATGAGGAATTGTCTCTAAGTTATATATTATGAAAATAATATTTTGGATTAAATATAATTGTTGAATTCTACAAATGTAAAGGTCTTAAACAAATTGGCTCTGTTTTGCAGAAATGCTTTTAAATTAAGAACAAATGAATTAAATTCTTTGTAATGATCTGATGAAATGTGTAAAGTTGTTTGCATGATTATAATATGATAATAACATTATTACTATGTGTATGTAAAATTTGTTGTATGTAATGATGAACTGTAAATGTTCAAGTTAGATTCAAATAAAATTTCTGTTCTGTTCTGTTCTGTTCCATAAACCTTCCCTTGATTTGTTTGAGCTTATGAAAAAAAGTTTATGTTGTTACAAACTAAATTAATTGGGCCAGAATTATCACATTGATTTTCCCATTTGTACACTAGAAAAATTGAAATACATGGCCATTAAAAATAGCTTTAAAAAACACTTTTACGCAATTATCCATTACGGAGCATATTTAAATTTAACCTTATTAATTCTATAAAAAAATTTTTAAGGGGTATTATTTTACACTTACAAATAAATACTGGTTAATAAAATTATGATTACAATAAATAATTTTTTTTTAATTTTAAGCTTTAACATGATATCACCTAAAATGTTAAAATTTACTTATTAATTTTATATTCATGAATAGGTCATATATTCCCAAAGTTTTTTTTTCTTACAACAGCTTTACAATAGATGCCCCCTGTCACTTGATATACAATTATCCAATAAACCATTTAGGTGTCACCTTCCCTGGCCAGCCTGGTCATATGGTCTAGTGCACTAGAAGTGCACACGGTGTGCACTTCTAGTTCAGCTCTAGTGCACTAGAAGTGCACAAGGGTGGGAAGTTTAGTGTGAACTCAACTGTAACTCCAACCTAAGATACTAAGACAGAAAAGAACAGATAATTTAGTAAACATGAGTTACTTCCCCTTAAAAAAGAGAAAACCTGAAACCCAAAAGAACACCCCAAACATCAAAATTAAGAAATGTTGCAGGCTCAGTTTTATTAAGCCATGCAAATTCATGGTAAAGTATTCATAAAAAAAATAGATGGCCATGTTACAGCAGTTTTTGCAGAAAATCGGATAGCTTTCAACATCCGGATACTGGTACACCTTGTAAAAACAACCATTCTGTGCAACAGATAAACGTAATATATAAAATTAATAGGATAATCGTTTATAACAGTCCATTACCTATCCTTATACTAATTGGCAGGTGAACTTTCTTCTTGTAGGAAAATTTTGAAAATATATAAATGAATGAACGAATGGATACATGTACGGCATCAATGTAGACCACAACGATATTCGAAATCCGGGTTTTAGTATTCAAACTTCTCAAGTGTGTCGAAAGGATTTGCGAAATTGTGTAAATATATCACGCTGATATTTCGCGTGTTGATAAAAATACTGTAATGTATATGATTTGAAAGGAAAATGTTTCTATGTAACTTTTCACGGAAATGGGCTGTACAATGATTGCGTAAAAAGCCAATAAAATGTCGGCTGTAGAAATCGAAAGGAATTTTGTCACGTGACTTTTGCCCATGCTACCGAAAACTACCCATCACAATATCACGGCGTTGAGACGCCGTGAAATAAAGGGATAAACTATCAGCAACAAAAACAAAACTTCTGTAACAAGTACCTATAACATTTGAACGATGATGTGAAAAAAATCGCACGTACCATTTTTTTGAAAAATGACATTGATTTAAGGTCCCAAATCCCGATTTTTGAGAGAAATAATAATGTAAAAAAAGCCTTGTACAATGCCTATAGGCCTATAGTGTTACTGTTAAAGGCTTTAATTCTTCACTGTTTGTTTGAACTCGCTAATTTAATGTGTGATTGCCCTACTGTGGGTATTTTTCAAGCTGTTTAAGCATTTGTTTACTTTTTGACGGGGTAAATAATGTACCCTACCCACAATTTAATACAATGTTGATACAGCAACTTAATGGAAAATATACCTTATACTTTGCAATTGTATTCAATGTGACCTAATAAACAATAAAATATCATTATAGTTATCAATGTGATTATTTATTTTTTTTCATTCCTATATCTTAACAATGTTAACATGTACATATTGATATGTGAATGTCAAATAGTTCAAATGGCAATAACAATTGACATATATGAAATTTCTGTCATGAATGTGACATGCGCAAAATATTTGAATATATTATCATATTCATATACCAAACTTTACAAACATTTTTATAATGTCATACACACATTATTAAAATTAGAATAAAATAAACCATTTTAATCCATTTAAATGTAATGTAGATTCAATTACAGACAATCTATGAATTACATGTACATATTATATGAGACACCAAAGCATACAACATTATGACAAAGTATTCAATTAATTATTGGT